>NW_015652301.1:90243-117956 GCF_001515625.1 Sinocyclocheilus rhinocerous | reverse complement strand
ATATATAAATCAAACTTTGATACATTTCTGTATTATTTAGATGTTTATCATGTGGGTGTAATAAAATATGATTTTTTTAAATGAATAAACATGCATAAAATGATTGTCCTGTTTACCTGCCTGCCTGGAATATTTCTGTGTGTGTGTGTCTGTACAACTTAAGATGTAATGTTGTGCAAAGCAATGTTGCTATTGATAACTAAAACGACTAAAAATCGTTTTCTGAAATAAAATAAGATATAAATATTGGATTAAAAATTAAAAATGAGTAATGTTGCCTTGGCAACTAACTGAAATAAGTTTAAGTATTAAAATGACTAAAACTGAAATAAATTAAAACTAAACAAAAATTTCAACATTTTCTAAAACTTAAACTAAAATTGAAATGAAAAATAAAACATATAAAATAAAAGTTAATTAATATTTTGAATTGTTATATAAAAACAATTCAAAATATTAATGAATACTAAATAAATAATCCTAAAATAACTCAAAGGTTTTAACTCTCCAAAAAAAAAATCCATAAGCTCTTTTTGAATTGAGGAATTCCTATCATTTCTCCCATGGAACTGTGACCTTTCACCCCTGAGAACTGTTCTGGTATTCCATTTATTCCTTAACAGAGGATTCCATTGTTCAAAGGGCATTTTGCTATCTTAAGCTACTCAGTTCCTTTGTTAAATTCCTATTCTGATGAATCAGTTGATCTTTTACTTCCATGTGTGGCTGAATCTCACAAAAATGTCAAAAGATTAAAAAGAAAAACGAAATTACATTTTGCATAAAGCATATTTGTAGGACCATTACAATGTATCACAGTTCCCGTTCGTGACAGGTTTGCGTGTCTACTTCATAGCCTACTTCCCATCCCACTTTAGAACTTTTTGATTGCTCATGTTAAAATTATAAGCTTTACAGTTGGTCCTTAAGCTAGTAGACAAATCTAGAATTGTACTCTAACAATGAGTTGTTTTGCTGAGTGTCAAGTTACAGTTTAGCTTTGTGTCATTATGTCTGACTGAGACTAAAGTGTCAGTGCATAATATTATGAATGATTATGAAAACTTGTCATGTACATAGCCTACTGTATTTATTGACACTCAACTTTTTACTCGCACATATATAATTATTGTAAAAGTAAAGCTTTAGTAATGAAGTAGGCTAAGTTACTCACCCCTGCTCTTTTTAAAGCGTTCATATTCGCTCACTCAAGCCGCCGGCTCTTTTGGAAGGACACGACTAGAAATCAGTGGTTAAGTTGTATTTACAACACTGTTCCAGAACACTTCAACCCAAATATTCAGATGTGTGCAGCACATTTTACGGAGGACTGTTTCCTGATGTTCTTTTTAGCAGCATCATATGACCCTTTAACATCAAAATGAATCACTTGCTTTGAGATTCCGTAATCACACCCACCAGTTAATAATAGGCGGAGTCAACGGAGTTTTCTACCTCTGACTGGCCAATAGCGTCCGGGGGCGTGGCTTCACTGACAACACTCAAGTGTGCGCTCACTGCGCGGGGTTTGATTGACAGATCAGAGTGATTGTAATTCAGCGAAGGATTCGGTGAAGATTTACATCGCAATGTCAAGTCCAAAAAGAGTTTGCATCGTCGGCTCTGGGAACTGGTAAAATATATATTTATATATATTTTTTCTTTTAGAAATGACTGTTTGAGCTGTAGGGATTTAGGATCATATGACAGCATAAGACTATTAGAACAATTAACACTGATCCATACTAACGTTACCTGACGCAAAAAGTTCAGTGCCACCGGCATCGCTACCTCCAACCTCGTTGGATATATGATTATCTTGTTTAAAGTATAAAAACTTATTTTATTTACTTATACACTTATGTTCTGTTTTTGTCTACCATTGATTTGCACAATTGTAAGTAATTACATCATGTGAGTCTCTACCATTAATTAAACCTTACCCTGTTAATGTTGGCTACTTCAGAAAACAGAAAATAAGCACATCTAAAAAAATCTCTTACTTACCTTTATGAAAATGTCGAGGGTAAACGAACATAACCGGAGATATGTTGGCAAATATGATGATTTTGCATATCACAGCTGCAAGCCAGGCCATCTGATGCCGTGACGCCTCTTGTTGTTTAGTCTTTTTTTCAAGTGTGAGACCTAAAATATCTTTCTTCGTGGTGAGTTTTTGACCTTTTCTATCATGTAATTCACTATTGCAGACTTTAACACAACAAGTACGTACCATTTTAAATCAAATGAAAAAGACAATTCTCCAACTACAGACCACCTCGGCTTTGATACCTTACAAATGGCGGCGATACCCAAAATGCACTTCGATTCTCGTGCTTGTGACGTCACCTGACAGACCGATAGGGTCATGACATTTGAAAGGGCATAACAGCAGACATATTAATAGGGATAATACTGATACACACAATGTAGTTTTTGTTACACAATATGAGATCCATTTCAGAAGTTCTGTTCAACAGCTGTGAATGTGCTTTTTGGACAAACTTGAATACTAACCTATTTATCACTGTTTACATGAGCCATTTGTAACATTGCTGCAATGCAAAACAAGTAGGACACATGTTCCAGTCTGTCACACTGGTTAGGTTCAGTAGTTATGTTCCATAAGTTTCAACTAACCAACGTACAGCCGTCTGGCCACATTTGTGGTTCAGTGTCCATTTCTAACGCACTTGAAATGTACTGACAGCTGCAGAAATCTGTATTATATCCTACTTACAATGCATGAAAAAATATCCACTTTAGAATTTTCTATGACTTTTCCGTAAGCTTTTAAGGAAAGATTTTTTTTAATAATGTACACGTTCATATAGACATATTTATTGTAAAAATGACTGCTGTTGATAATTGTGAGGCTTGCATGAGCTTGAATCTTTGAAATGGGCTACTGTTCCTTTAAAACCACCTGTTTATGGTCACACTAAACAAGATTCCAAAAGTAGTATATATAACAACAATACAAGTTTGTGTTTATATGTCCAGTTAAGAGAGTCATATTGGATTTTTACAAACTCTCTGAATGCATATACAGTGAAAATGTTTAGTTTAATCTAAACTCAGTGTTTACACACATTACCAACCCAAAATAGTTTATGTTCCCAAACAATAATGCAAAATATTTCTGGGTATTTTGCACTACAGTGATCCTTGTGTGGGATCAAACCTAAACCAAACCTGAAACTATTTAACCCCCACTTTACTACAGCAGACTGACCATCTGATCTTACACAACAGGCTTTGATCACTATCATCACTAAGTCTTTAGTTACTTTTCACCCTACAGTACAGTGTTCACTCACAATATTGTAATATTGCATGCAACCTTTCACACAATTCACTTTCTCTCTTTCTCTCATGTCCGCAGGGGTTCTGCTATTGCTAAGATAGTTGGCACAAATGCAAGGAATAACTCAAAGTTTGACTCCACAGTTAACATGTGGGTGTTTGAAGAGACGGTGAACGGACGTAAGCTCACGGAGATCAT
This sequence comes from Sinocyclocheilus rhinocerous, assembly GCF_001515625.1. NCBI lineage: Eukaryota > Metazoa > Chordata > Actinopteri > Cypriniformes > Cyprinidae > Sinocyclocheilus > Sinocyclocheilus rhinocerous. The sequence goes on along the minus strand of NW_015652301.1, from coordinate 114,451 downwards.
AAACACAGACCATGAGAACGTCAAGTATTTGCCTGGACACAAGCTTCCGGAGAATGTTGTAAGAAACTTCGTAATTTAATCATATAATTTATTATATATATATAAATAAAATGTATTAATAGTAACTTGTTTTACTTGAATACTTATATAATAAAATAAATAAATGTTGTAAGAAACTATATATTTTAATAAATGAAAGTTTTAAATCCTAATATTCATATTTTTAATGTAGCAGAAACGTATAAATGCATATATACTGTATATACACACATACATATTAAATTATTAGGGCCCGAGCACCGATGGTGTGAGGACCCTATTGGAATTGCTCCGTTTCTTATTATTAGGGCCCGAGCACCGATGGTGTGAGGACCCTATTGGAATTGCTCAGAGAGAAGTGAACAAAGTGAAGGAAACCACACACTGCTTAGTGAAGCAGATCAAGAGCTAGAAATATAGTCCGGTTTGTTCAAGCTCACACCTGGTCTGAGCACATCAAGTTAACTGTACAGTGTAATTAAAGTAATAATAACTATTTAAAAATGGTTAAATAATTATTATTTCATTTTAAAAAAAAAAAAAAAAATTATATAATAAAATATTGTAATATATTGTATTATAAAAACCAAAAAAATAGTCACTTGTTTTACCCTGTTTATATATTATGTATATAGTGTGTGTGTGTGTGTGTGTGTGTGTGTGTGTGTGTGCAATATGTCACAGTTTCTGGATGTACAGTCTGGATGTCCTGTACAGAGCACATTCAGGGCTTTTCAGAGATACCAAATGATTGGATGTTTCACCATGACCACTCCCTCTCCTTGGTCTTTAAAAATGGCTGACATTCATTTAGTGATCAAATGTAACACCCTAATGGAAATATGATAATATTTTGTAATTATCATTTAAATCTGACTAATTGACAAATTGTTTGTCATAAATCAACATCTCAGGAAAATGTTATGGACCTTCTGTTATGAAACAGGACATCAATTTCATACATGTCTACTGTCGAGGACACCAGGACTTAAAGCATGTTTATTACACATTTTGGGAAACACAACAAATGAATAGAGAAAAAAATTATATATCAATATTCCTATTAAATATGAGATATTATTATGAAAATCTTGCTAATTATTACTCCCATTATTGCACTTATTTGTTCATTCTATGTTGCCCCAAAAACACATTAATATGCAAATTAGATACAGTTTATAGATACATTGTATATAATGGAAAAACTAGTTTATGGCCATTTTACACACATTTTGCATAAAGAAAAATGGTTTTTAAAAATATCTTTCATAACATAGTTGAGAATCATCTTTACATAATGTTTGGTATTAAAAATGAAAAATGTTTTTTTATTCATCTTATGCAGTATTCTAATGTGTTGAGATAGTGAGTTGGTGGGTTTTTGTTAAATGTGAGCCAAAATCATCACAATTAAAAGAACCAAAGACTTAAACTACTTCAGTCTGTGTGCATTGAATTTATTTAATACACGAGTTTCACAATTTGAGTTGAATTACTGAAATAAATTAACTTTTCCACGACATTCTAATTTATTGAGATGCACCTGTATATATATATATACATATATGATGTGTAGATTCAACCACACAATCAGATTCATGTTTTGCATGAGAAACCTTTATAACAGCAAATAATTACTATACAGGAAGCTAACACTTGCTGCTTTGCTTTGCAAAGGAAACCATCCATTTCCACTCAAGCAACTGATAAGAAGCTGGCGAAGCTGCATGTGGTTTCTCCATCATTATGACCTGTGGTCCAAATGGTTGAGAGTCAGCCAAATGCTTCAGCCTATCTAGGTTCACTAGAGGACTGAGCTAGAGGCCTAGAAAACCATTAACAGATGCAACAGAGACACTGAACAGTAACCAAAAGGAGTTATTTGTGAACAAGGTGGTTTTGGCTTGACGTGGACCCAAACTCTGCCAAAATAAAACAATAAATAAATCAGCCAATATGTCAGTCACATAAAACAGAGCACTGTAGGTGTAACCAATCATATAGTGAATATGTTTCTCCAGGTTTAATCATTCAGTATCAAACAGATTCTTCTGTCTATTCCACTCTCGTCCTCCTCTCTCTCTCCCTCACAGGTGGCGGTGCCAGATCTGCTCGACGCAGCCAAGAGCGCTGACATTCTGCTCTTTGTGATTCCACATCAGTTCATCCGGATGCGCTGGGAATGTCACTCATCAAGGTCCCGTACACTCATGAATATAGGCACTGTGTGCCATTTCCTCAGCAGTCTTAAATTGAGAGAAAAAGAGGAAAGTTGCTAAGATCACAAGACAGTCACATTTGAAACAGATAGCTAGCGATGACTGCATATGGTTGGTTTAGGGGGTGGATGAAGGACCGGACGGACTGAAGCTGATCGCTGAGGTTATTCACGAGAAGCTGGGCATCAAGATGAGCGTGTTGATGGGAGCAAATATCGCCAATGAGGTGGCGGATGAGAAATTCTGTGAAACCACCATTGGTGAGGCTGATGAAAAGCAACGAGAATATGTTAGAGAAGTCATATTTTTGTTTTGGGTGATTATATGCATTTATGTGTTTCATGTTTGTAAGGCTGCAGAGATCAAGCTCAGGGGGCGCTGCTTAAGGAACTCATGCAGATGCATCACTTCCGGGTCACGGTCGTTCAGGAAGCAGATGTGGTTGAGATCTGTGGTGCTCTGAAGGTTTGCTTAATCACACTTCTCCATTTTACACCTCATAACATCAAAGGAATTAGCAGTAGTGGTGCAAAGTCCGATTCATTTATGCGAACCGGTTCTTTTCGGACAGATCGGTTCATTGAACCGGTTCAAAAAGCCGATTCACCGGTTCCTGACGTCATCAAGCAATAACGTCTCTACGCATCTCTTTTCTAACAACTCAATGCAATGTTATATCAATGGAAAATTCAAATAAGTAATTTGTGTCAACACATAACATTTGTGTGAAAGCATATTGCTGATTATTGCCATATAATTCACTTAAGTTAATGGTGTTTGTGGTCACAGTTTTAAGATTCCTAAAAGTTTCACACCTACAGCACACATTACAGACATTAATGCACAAACGCGGATATGTTCTACATGTCTACAGTATAAAGAATTAATAAACCAGTCTTATAAACTCCTTGATTTCGCTTAAGCAAATTTAAATATAATATGCATGCACAATAAACTATTGTAAAATGTATTTACATCACTCGACAAAGTTTTTTTTTAAGGTTTTAATAAAATGTAAATTAATAAGTCATAATAAGCATATTAGTACGCGCCTCAGGCTTGCACAGTATCGTCAACTCAATCAGAATCTTCGGTAATCCTCGGCAAACTTCGCCACGGCTCATTCGGTTCTTGTGGAGTCCTCGGTAATCCTCGGCAAACTTCGACAGTTGGTTGAACCGGCTCAATCGGTTCTTTTTGAGTTGGACGTGGTACTTCGGGCTGTGCGTCCTGCGTCATCAACCCGGAACTAAAGTTTGATTCAGTTCGATTTGTGAACCGGCTCGACCGGTTACTTCCTGAGAACCGGCTCAAAAGAACGATTCGTTCAAGAACTTAACATCACTAATTAGCAGTGCATATGTAAAACAATTCATATCCAGCATGTTTAACAGTTAAATCGATTTTTAGGTTGGCATGCAATGTTTACGCACATTAACTGAATGAGTTGTTTTATCAACAGCAGTAATACTGGTCTGTTTTGTCAGTTTTACAGTGAATTAACATTCTCTTTTGTTGTAAATAAAGTAGGTTAGTACTTTAAGCATGATATACATGTATAAACACATAACAATGAAACCAGGAGGTCTATACAGTTGCACCTCTAAATTAGCAGTGTTGTTATTATTATTTAAATCATTTTAAAGTAACACTACCACTAACAAATTTGTGTTGTCAAATGACTTGAAAAGTGTGCTCATGTTGTCTTTAAAGTAAATTCCAGTTGGTTTGATGTTGTAGCAAATGCAGTGACTTTGACACTTTTGTTGTAATCCAGCTCTAAACATGTTGGACATTATATAGAGCCTCTTTGTCTTCCTCCAGAACATAGTGGCAGTAGGAGCAGGTTTCTGTGACGGTTTGGGTTTCGGTGACAACATGAAGGCTGCGGTGATCAAACTGGGTCTCATGGAGATGATCAGCTTTGCTCGGTTGTTCTGCATCTCCAGCAACTTTCTTGGAGAGCTGTGGTGGTGTCGCTGATCTCATTACAACATGCTACGGAGGACGAAATCGGAAAGTCGCGGAGGCCTTCGCCAAGACTGGCAAGGTGAGACAATTCACCCCAAAATGAAAATTATTTATTAATTTGCATGAGAATAAATGCAACGTATACATATGTAAAGCTGATATGTAGCAGTCAATCTAAAAAAAGTACAACAAATGACTTTTTCAAGTCTTTTAAAGTCATACGATAGCTTTGTGTAAGAAAGTATTTTTATAGTGTAAGTCTTACCCACAGCAGCTGTCAAATCTTATTCATGCTTACATATATTTAAATATGGCATGTCACAGTCCAGGATTATTATAGTTAGCTAAAATTTTAACTAAAACCATAAAAAAATTACCTTTTTGCTTTGTGTTAATACTGTTAATACAATAAAAAATATATATATAAACTTTTATTTCAGATAGTTAAGTCAACATGTGTCATTTTAATTTACTATTTAATGTACTAAAATAACTAAAATGAAAACTGAAATAATTTATTTAAAAAAACAGACACGTTTAAAAAAAACTACTAAAAATGACAAAAATTACTAAAACTAAAATTATTTGAAAATATTAATAAAATGATTCAAAATATTAATAAAAACTAATAGTATCTAAATGATACCAAAATATCACTGTTACAATCACACTTTGACACAATCTGACATTTTCTTAAAGAAAATTCTGATTTGGGAGGGTAATGGATTTTGTGTAATGGATTTAAATATAATAAAATATATAATAATAAAATTAATGCTGTCAAACGATTAATCGCGATTAAACGCATCCAAAATAAAAGTTTTTGTTTACATAATATATGTGTGTACTGTGTATATTTATTATGTATATATAAAGACACACACACACAGCATATATTTTGAAAATATTTACATGTATTTACTTGTATATTTATATAAATTATATCATATATAAATATATTTAATATATAAATGTAACATATTTTTAATTACATATATACATGCATATGTGTGTGTATTTATATATACATAATAAATGTACACACTCACATATTATGTAAACAAAAACTTTTACTTTGGATGCGATTAATCGTTTGACAGCACTAAATAAAATCTATAATGTGTCAAACAGAGCTTACTATACTGTCATTGGTACGTCAAAGCATATTCAAATTAACCTGGTCAAAAAAACAGAAGCCATGCATATTGAGTTGCCAAGTTCAAATATATGAGACCAGCAAAGAGAAAGGGATGTAAAATAGTTTGTCTTCCCCCAAAAAAATTATTTAAACTCCATTTTAGCATGTTTTATTGGCAGGACAAAAAGGGTGCATTGTCGAAACATCTGTAGCTTAACACATAATGAGAATAGTGTAGGTCAAATAACATGCATGATAATACACAAAACAAGAGTGCAAATAAAAATAGAGTAAACCAATTTTTCCAGTATATATACACATTAGCCATCCGATTCTCTGTGTTTCAGTCTCTTGAAGAGCTTGAAAAGGAAATGCTAAATGGTCAGAAACTACAAGGTCCAGCCACAGCCGCTGAAGTTCACACAATACTTAAAAACAAAGGTGTACTGGACAGGTAAGACTCAAACTTTGATTTCAGATTCAAACCTCTTGTGCATTTACATTAGGACCAAACATTAAAAACACATCTGAACGTTTTATCCTCCCACAGATTTCCTCTTTTCAATGCAGTGTATGAAATCTGTTACGAGGGTCGGCCTGTTACTGAGTTCATCCACTGCTTGCAGAACCATCCAGAACATCAATGAAAGAAGGACGAAGCTGCAATACTGAGTATGTGTTTGTGTGCAGTATGCATGAGCCCTGCTGAACTCATTTTTAATGAATCTGCCCTGCAGCGCTGTACTTTCAGCCACTTTATTCTGTAGAAAAGCCACAAATGCCAGACTGAGCGCTCCTCTTTAATTGCCACTAAAGCTGTTACCATCCATTCAGAGTGAAACAGTTCTCAAAATTACACTAAAATGAATATTCTCAATATGTAATGTGAAATAAATCACTTTCTATGTGCTATAGCTGTCTAGTTCTTTCAGACAATAAATAGCAGCTTGTGTGTTCAAAATCTCCCTTCGGTGGTGATAGCTGTTTTTAATGCCTGATCAAAAGTTATTGCGAATCTGATAGCCTACTACTACTAATAACAACAACAGAACACATTACATAATTGTTGTACCCATTAAAATGTCTTTACATCAAGGACCCAATCATAGAAACAATGCACAGTACAAGCGCAGCGTTGTGCTTCTTGAGTCTGTTCAGTAAAGAGTGTTTTGATTGGTGGATTAAAAGCTCACCGCGATTGGCTGAACGGAACATCCTCCAAAAAAAGATATTTATGAATCTTAACCTGCTAGGAAGGTTCAACGATTCATAAATACATGTAACATCATTCATAAATGTGGATTGTTAATTAATTCAAGAACTTGATATATACATATTTGTGTAAACATTTTAAATTTATTTAGGTTAGATGCTTTTGTGTGAGCATTTGGGGAAATATTTATGCTTTTACTTCTGTATTTATGAATTGTGTTTTGAATTTACGAATCGGATTTTGTAAATGTAAATTGTGCTGTGCATTTATGAATTTTGTTTTATAAATGTATTATTTTTGAGGCCGATCTGGCTCCATATTATGAGGGTTGTACAGTATGTGAAGAACCAGACATGACAGTCTGAATGATTTACAGTAGCCCCAAAAAGTATTTGGACACTTAAGATGAAATTAAAAATGAATGTATATATTATGAAGCAATTTATTCTTCACAACCAGAAAGAATCCACTTTTTTCATCCTAATTTTTAACAGTATATCTATTGTTTTAAAATGATGAAAACTGTCAATGTTCTTTTTTTGTGCTATGTTTCCTTCAAATAAATATAACTTTATAATACTTGGTTGCAAATGCAAAGACATTCATACTTTTTGGGGCCACTGTATAAAACTGTCTGTAAAAAGGCCATTAGAGGGAGTCACTTTGTCTCTTGGTCTTAAGGAATAAACGGAATAGAATATGCATTAATAATAGCATTTTTTTTTACACTTGAAGCATGCAACTGTCATCCAACCTGAGATGTGTTTCTCTAATAAACAATATTTTGGCATGTGTCCATCAACTCAAAAACATCTTCACTGAAGTCATTATACCTCAGACTGGAAAAAATATGAGAAAAATAATATGTTATCACATGAAGTACATCATTTTGAGATGTGACACAAGTGCAATTTTTTTGGCCAAAATAAATGTACAGTAGAAAATGTTTTACAGCATAATAAAATATTTTTTTAAATGTAAAATATATTTAGCTTTATTTCAAATGCCAAAACATAATAGAAAATGTACTGCGAAAGGACAAAAAGCACATTTACAACATTAAAATAAATTTTGGGGTTAATACAAAATGTATTTTCCACTGAAAATAAAAAATGGTAAAACAAATAAATAAAAATAACCAAATAGTAAACAAACTAAAAGTAAACTTATTACATTTTTTTAAATATATTATTTAATTTTTAAAAAATATTTATATAGATATATTTAAATTTGTATGTTATTAATGTATATATGGCCATTTTTGTATATTTTAAAATACATTTAAAAACTATGAAAACATTTAAAATACATTTAAAAACTAAAATATCTGAAAATATATTTTCAGACTGAACTTACTTTAGCTCGGTTATTAGAGGACGGTCCAGCATTAATTTGACCAATCGTGGTACGGAGGAGTCGGTCATTATGTTGTTCTTTAGAATGAGAGTTGATAAAGTGCTGCTGGCAGCAACAGATTCACATAACTCCTCGACGCAAGCGTCTGTGAGCGACAACATCTCCAGACTGCAGAAACAAGACGAGACAGGCACGATTCAATCATCAGGTGCGGTTTAATTAGTTTCAGCCCATCTCCAATCATGCTAGTTGCTCCTGTGAGCACATGTGTGAGGATTTTACTCACTCCAGGTGCTGTAGTTTGCAGTGTTTGTGTCTCAGCGCCTCCCAAATGTGTTTGGCTGCAGTTTCGCCCACATCGTTCAGGCCTACCGAGAGACTGACGAGCTTTGACACGCCAGACGTCAAAATACTCCCCAGTGCTCGAAACACCTCCTTGGTCAGCTCACATCTACTCATTCTACACCAAAATACACACACTGCTTAGATTTCACATAATCAACTACCAAGAACTACCAAACACAGAACCTCATGTCAGATCGAGTGTCTTGTCTAGGGGAGACCTAGACTGAATCCTAAGGGACAAGTCAGTGGAATAATACACATATGGGGCCACCAAGGGGAGCCACTACATATGGGGCACTAACCCATAATGAGAGTTCACTCGAGGGATACTATTACGGTGGCCAAGAAGTGCAAAACAAATTACAATTCTGAAAACAAAATAACAAATTACAAACGCAAATGCAAGTCTAAAAAACAAAATAATAATTCAGAAAGCACAACAACAAATCCGAAAACAAATTAACAAGTCAGAAAACACAACGACAAATCAGACAAACCGGAAGAGGTAGGTATAGTTTGAGACAGCGCCATTAGTTTGGGATTACTCACCGCTGACTGGACGAGACATCTGTCAATCAACGTATACAGGAAGAACCAGCCGAAGAACAGCAGAGTCATGGTAGAAAGTTCGGAGATGGTATTAAAGTAGCTCAGTTTAAATGTATTGTATGAATTGCCCTTACTATGGAATAAAAAATACGGAGTGTCTATTTACACTTAGCTAAAAGTGGCTATAAAACATTAGCTCCAGTGGCGCAGATGGATAAGCGCTTGTCGTTGGTTTTTTGACGCGATCGACCTGGGTTCGATCCCGCCTTTTGCTGAACTTTTTTTTCCTCCCTTTTCAAATCTCGTATTAGCAATGGATTCTATTTACACTAAGTGAAAATAGCAGTATTTTTAGCAATATGCTATTTACACTAAGTGAAAATACCTATTTACACTATGTTAAAATAGCAGGATTTCTACTATCAAGTATACTACTTGTTGCAAATAGTGGCAATTATCTGCACTTCAGTATTGTAGTACATTATAAAACAGTATGCAATAATAACGTATTGAGTGTAAATTATAATTTTAATTATTAAATGGATGCCACCTTACTGGTACAATAAAGCCCTCCCTACACCTACACCTACCCTAACCCTACCCGATACTTTATTTTCAACTTTTTGATTATTTCCTTAATTTTTATTGAAAATAAATGCCTTTACGATGTGATACGAGATTTGAAAAGGGAGAAAAAAAAAAGTTCGGCAAAAGGCGGGAACGAACCCGGGTCGATTGGGTCAAAAAGCCAACAACAAGCACTTATCCATCTGTGCCACTGGAGCTGATATTTTATAGCCACTTTTAACTCAATGTAAATAGACCCGTATTTTTTATTCCAGAGTAAGGGCAATTCATACAATACATTTAAACTGAACTACTTTAATACCATCTCCGAACTTTCCACCACGACTCTGCTGTTCTTCGGCTGGTTCTTCCTGTATACGTTGATTGACAGATGTCTCGTCCAGTCAGCGGTGAGTAATCCCAAACCAATGGCGCTGTCTCAAACTATACCTACCTCTTCCGGTTTGTCTGGTTTGTCGTTGTGTTTTCTGACTTGTTATTTTGTTTTCGGACTTGTCATTGTGTTTTCTGACTTGTTATAATGTTTTCTGAATTGTTGTTGTGTTTTCTGAATTGTTATTTTGTTTTTTAGACTTGCATTTGCGTTTGTAATTTGTTATTTTGTTTTCAGAATTGTGATTTGTTTTGCACTTCTCGGCCACCGTATACTATGGATTCTAATAGTGAGTTCCTCCGCCAAACTCAGCCATGTAAAAAGTGCTTAAGTGGTGGAAAGGTAGCCCAGAGTTCATAAAAAAAGAACTGAACCTTTACTGACATTTTTTATCAATATTTTACTCAGAAAGGATGCATTATATTGATTTTTTTCAACAAAAAACAATCCTAGTCATCCCAAATTTTAGAGTATTTTCTACTGATCCAACCCAGGAAAAATAACATTAACCAATAATATTATAACCTAACATGCCTCAATTCTGCCCTCCCCACATGATCATCATAAATGTGTTTAAAAACAGCTCATTTGCATACATACTCCAGTATTTCCAGTGTGCATTTAGGAGTCATCAGCACTTCACATATCTGCATCGCTCCTGATTGGCCGAGATCATTTACGGACAGATCCAGCTCAGTCAGATGGCAGTTTTCTGATTGGAGGGCAGCTGCTAGAGAGGAGCAACAGGAGCCAGTCAACTCACAGTCAGACACACTGTAATTAAAACAATAAAACACATGATCAATCATACAAAATCCCATATCTAATCAGTATTTCAATAAAGAGGCTTTACACAAATGGCTATTAGTAGATTCAAATAAGTGCAGTTAACCTCTTGAATTCTGTAGACAATTGCAACCATCTCAAACTTAAATATATAATTTATTTGTTTTTTAAAAGCAATTAATACTTTTATTCAGCAAGGATGGATTAAATTGATCAAAAGTGACAGTAAAGACATTTATAATGTTACAAAAGATTTCTATTTTAAAGAAATGCTGCTCTTTTGAACTTTCTTTTCATCAAAGACTCATGGTTTCTACAAAAATATTAAGCAACACAACTGTTTTCAACATTCTTGAGAATGATTTAGAATGATTTCTGAAGGATCACGTGACACTGAAGACTCGAGTAATGATGCTGACAATTCAGCTTCACATCACAGGAATAAATTATATTTAAAAAAATATATATTCAAATAGAAAACAGCTGTTTTAAACTATAACAGATATTTGCTTTTCCGAGGTGTTTAGAGGTGGTTTTTAGGCATATGTGTTGGTCACCTAAACAGAGTATGTGTGTATTACTTCAATGTGTTGAGGCGGCCTTTCTGTAACACTCGTGAGATCAGCTCTATCCCATCATCCATCACTGCGTTCCGGCTCAGGCTTAGCTTCCTCAGCTCTGAAAAGCCGCTGTTCAGCGCTGAAGACAGCGCAGGCATGGATGCCACCGTCAGTGAGCATAAATCCAGACTGTAGAATACAACAAAACCACATGGCTTTCATTTCTATGTTCCCAAAAAGACTGACTGATATATGAATAGTGCAAGTGTACTTGATTTCCTGTAGTCTGCAGTTTTCCAGGGCACTGCTGAGGTGAATAAGGCCTTGATCCTCCAGATTATTCCCACACAGATTGAGCACACGCAGCCGTGAGCCTCCAGAGAGCATCTGAGCCAGAGCTTCACAATCAGCTGTAGTCAATGAGCATCCACACAAGCTGAACAAAGAGATGACATATTTCAGCAAGTGTTCGAGCAAAAGCAAGCACCGAGAATGATTAGGGTGACCATATGTCCTTTTTTTCCTTAGCCAGGATTCACAAATTGCCTAAAATGTCCAGGTTTTGACTTTGTTTACTTACTGTTTTCATACTTGCTAAAGGTTATGACTGAAAAGTCAATAGCGTGCAAGCACTGTGCATAATAGACCAACAGTGGCTTGCAAGAGAGCGTGTTAATAGAAAAACAAGGCCAAAACCTGGACATTTTAGGCAATTTAGAAATCCCAGGCCAGGACATGTCTGGGAAAATGTGGAAGTATGGTCACCTTAAAAATTATTTAACCCAGTGTATCAAAAAAGTACATTACTGTGGCACAGCCACATAAAAGACGAAGGTTTGAGTCACAGTCTCATTCCTAATATGATGCTGTCCTGTCTAATAAAGGCACGTACATAAAAAATAATCTTACTTGAGCGACTCCAGCGTGGAGCGCGTGAGTGCATGGCAGAGGGTTTTGACCAACTCTTTTTTCAGTGTGGACTGTGAAAGATCCAGCGTTATCGTCCGTCCCTCAGCCAGCGCTGTTGACAGGTTGGTGATGGCAGTCAAACTGAGACGACTCTGTGACAGACTGACAATATAAATGGCACATTAGACCCCACTGACTTAATTTGTATGGACAAAAAACTGAATTTTTAAAATAAATTTGGTGTTGTAAGCTTTTTTTTTTAATATTTATAGATTTATTCATCAAGGATGCCTTAAATTGATCAAAAGCGACACTAAAGACATAATGTTACAAAGTTTTCTATTTCAAATAAATGCTGCACTGTTGAATTTTATTCATCAAAGAATCCTGAAAAACAAAATGCAACACTGTTTCCACAAAGATATAAAGCAGTACATCTGTTTTCAACATTGATAATAATAAGAAATATTTTTTGAGCAGCAAATATTATATATAGCTGTATATATTACAGAATATTAGAATGATTTCTGAAGGATCATGTGACACTGAAGACTGGAGTAATGATGCTGAAAATTCAGCTTTGATCACAGGAATAAATTACATTTTAAAATATATTCACATAGAAAACAGTTATTTTATATCGTAAAACTATTTCACAATATTACTGCTTTTACTGTATTTTTTATCAAATAAATGCAGCCTTGGTGAGCATAAGAGACTTCTTTCAAAAACATTAAAAAAATATTACTTTAGAATGGTAGTGTATCTTATTTTGTGTTCCACAGAGGAAATAATGTCCTAAAGGGTCTGGAACGTCGTGAGTAAAGGAATATATCTTTTTGGTGAACTATCCTTTAAAAGGACAATTTATATGCTGCCAAGTTGATCACAAAAAACATAGATACACATTTTTACAGTAGATCATTTACAGTCACTTTTCATTGCCATTAAAACATAACAACATAAAACCATAAAACGACTGTAAACAAAGAAACAAACAATTTTGCATATCAAATAATACTCAAGGTTGTAAATGTTTTAATAAATGTATACGCATCACATTTCTTTCTATAAAAATCCTCTGAAAAATTGGGCCCATCGTTTTAAAGTGATCAAAAGTGTCAGTAAAGCATTTTTAACATTACAAAAGATTTCTATTTCAAATAGATGCTGTCCTTCTGAACTTTCTATTAATCAAAGAATCCTGAAAAAAGTCAGTCATCACAGTTTCCTCAAAAATATCAAGCAGCAAAACGTTTTTCAACATTGATAATGTAGTGTAAGTGCCATAAGTTGAGTGTGAGGCAGTCAGGAGTGATTAAAGCTATAAAAGTAAAAAATGCATCTTGTGCATATCTAAAATGTCAGACTCACCCAATGCTTTTCGACAGCCGTAACGCTGGTATAAGCCTCTCGACCTGTTCGTCTGTTAGTTCTGCTCTGTACAGGTTCATATGCTCCATCTCTCCCACACAACTCACTACATATGACAGCGCAGCGCAGTCAGGCTCCTGCATGGAGCTGTACCAAACAGGCCTCCACTGGCTCTTACTAATGCTTTCTTTGACCAGAGATGAGTTACGTGCATGTTGCAGAAGCCGAAAAACACGAAAGTGCTTCGTTGCATCACCATCTGGCAACACCCTAGAAACATTTCCCATCAACCACTGAGAGAACGCAGATATTCGGCTTTCATCGACCTTTCCCACGGAGTCTTCTATTGGTTTACGCTGGATCGAGTCCGACAGCCCTGCTAAAAATGTGTAGTACAAATCTGAGCGCTTGTCTGAGATCTCCTGCACGGATTGGTCGAGATAAAAGGAGGCGGCCAATAAGAACTCATGCATCACTGGAGACAGAAAGGAGAATGTGGCATCAGGGTGAGTGACATCACCATTGATGCCCAAAAAAGCTGAAAGCATGGGGTTGTGCAGAAAAGAACGCAGGCCGCAGGATGTGACGTCGCTGCAGGAGCAAACCGGATTGGTAAGTTTTCCCAAACTGGACACAAGCGCTCTGGTTTGTTCTGCATGCATCTTCGGTTTCTGCAGGAGCATGTGTGTGATAATGCTGAGCAGGTGAGTAAGAGTCTCAGGTGGGGTGTTTTTATTCGCGAAATGAGTTTTAAACACATTGCAAAGCGTCCAGCAGAAGGCCGGACGAAAACACTGCTCGTACACTCCCAAGGCTTGTTTTCTTGTTTCGAAAAAAGTTTTAAAAGCCTAAAGTTAAGGTTTATAGCCATATAGATAGATAGATAGATAGATAGACAGACTTACTAGGGTGGAAGTACACTTCATTCACCAGAATGCATTAATTCTGTTGAATTTCTTTGAGATGCAATGCAGTAAATTAAAAATGTACACTACCATACTTTCCTGTAGCCCGTGGCCAATTCTATTAGAACTGTAACTCATAAACTATCACGTAAGCTTATCGTGCTAAACAACAAACAGTCAGAGGTTTCAAAGTCAGAACTGTTTTTGCTCACCATATGAAATCTCGCTCCACATGACTGCAGATCCCGATATCGTGAGAAACCCTGAAGGTCACGGGCGGCAGAAGAATAGTGCTGGACGCTCGTTGCTGTTTAGTCAGAGAAGAACGAGGAAGTGTTGTGTGTCTTTAATGAAATTACTACGTACTTTGCAAGACCCCGTTATGATAATGAATCCGGACCGAACAATTTCATACTACAAAATGACAGGTTGTACATTTAGACACATACAGTAACACAAAATATCACAGGTGTACAAAAACGACTCCGTTTGAATGTGTGTTTACTGTTTAGACTACCAACGCGGAAGCAAAGAGAAGTTAAACAGCGCCATCTAGGGCCAATTTACATCATAACATTTCTTTCAGTTCATTTATGTTAAAAGGGTCATATGATGCTGCTAAAAAGAACATTATTTTGTGTATTTGGTGTAATGAAATGTGTTTATGCGGTTTAAAGTAAAAAAAACACATTATTTTCCACATACTGTACATTATTGTTTCTCCTCTATGCCCCGCCTTTTTGAAACGCGTCGATTTTTACAAAGCTCATCGGTCTGAAAAAGCAAGGTGTGCTGTGATTGGCCAGCATGTGGGGGCGTGTTAGAATGAGCCGTTTTAGGTAGGTGTGGCTAACTCTTAACTTTTATAAAGAATATCTCTTTGGATTTGAGACTTTAGTCTTTGCAACTTTACAGATCTTCTTTATGCACCAAGAGCTTGTAACACTCTAAAGAGAAAGGAAAAAATGAAATCGCATCATATGACCCCTTTAAATTTATGCATTTCAGTCCAAAGCGACTATCATTAGTTCATTCTCTGGGAATCGAACCGACCTTGGCGTTGCTAGCTCCATGCTCTAGTTTGAGCTACAGGAACTGTCTTTAACCATTTTCATTTACTTTGTTGGGTTGGGTTTGGAGTTGTTTAACTGTATATTTTCCCTGTTTTTTTTTGTTTTTTTTTGGCTTGGATATGAGGAGTCAGTCAGCCACAGAGAAAGTGGCAAAATTCGTTATCTTTCATCATGGTTGTGAATCTGTAAAGGTGTTTGGATAAGGTGTTGAGGGGGTGATGTTGTTTTTGCAGTAGCTACTTTACTTGGAATCTTATCAGGCCTGTTTCTCTCTTTGAAGACAAAATAACACACTTCACCCCTGTATTACATTTAGACCGTGGCCTGGGCAAAGCTGTCCAGCCTCTAATCACGGCTCTTCACAGATGATGACAAGAAGCTTCAGATTCTTCAGATGACACTGTGTCACATACACGTTTGTAAATTGAAGCAGTCTTCAGTAATATGCACTTAAAAGCAGAACATATTAATGCCATTTTAGATTTTAGACTGCATTAAACAAATTAAATAATCCATAGGTTTTTATTTATACATTTATTTTTACATTATTAATTACATTTTACAATTTTCTTCACTTTTAAAATGAATGTTAATAGTTTCAGATTAAAAGTCAGAGTCTGGGACAACTGTAAATCAATAAAGTCTACACATAAAGGACATTTAAAAAGCAGCAAAAATTATTAATGAAGGTATAATGATAGTAATAATTTGACCTCCATATAACAAAAAGAAAAACAATAACGTCAGTTAATTATAACACATTGAGAACAAAAAAAAAAAAAGCTCAAAATTATTTTATTTATGAGCAGGTTGTGAAAGAAAAAACGGAATGTAACTTTTTTAATGTAAATATTATTTATTTTCTTCTTTCTGCTAATTGTTCGCTACTAATGTCTTCATTCAGCAGTGACAAGCAGGGATGACATGAAGTGAATGTGTAGACAGTCAGATACTTGCTGTTCATTAGGGTTTATGGGCTGGATGGATGCTTACAGTGGATTATCGTCCAAGCCTGATGGGAAGGAGATTTGTTGAGTTATTACCTGAAATCTTCTTACCTTTCACTTATACCTACTTTTGACCACTTATTCAGTTAATTCATAATTTATATAATGATAAATATAATAAAACATTTAAAATAAAATGATTAATACATTGCAATAAAAATTTAATGTTTAAATAATAATAATAAATAATAGATTAATCATATACTAAAATAATAATATAAATAATATATATATATATAAAAAACAATAATACTAAAAATAATCATATAAGTAAAATACTTTATTAAGTAAGCTCTCAGTTAATTGCTTAAGCTTTACAGTTTCACCTGTCCTCTTCTCCTTCCAGCAGTTTCTTGTAGGTGGCAATCTCAATATCCAGAGCCAGTTTGACATTCATCAGTTCCTGGTAGTCTCGAATATGTCTGGTCATTTTGTGTTTGGCTTTCTGCAATGCGTCCTCCAGCGATTTGATTTGTTCTTTTGCATCAAGCACCGCCTCCTCACCCCAACGCCCCGCCTCTTTGATTTGCTCCTCCACACTCTCACGCTGTAATGATGTCAGAGAATTAATACTGCGGTAAAGGGTCACTGTTTCCATTTACAGCCCTGGGCTTTAAAGATCCAATTTGTGATAGTACAGAAAGTTGTACTTGTCTCCGCAGCAAAAAATGGCTGCCCACTGCTCCGGGTGTGTGTTCACGGTGTGTGTGTGTTCACTGCTGTGTGTGTGCACTTTGGATGGGTTAAAATGCAGAGCACTAATTCCAAGTATGGGTCACCATACTTGGCTACATGTCACGTCACTTTAGTTATCAGTGCAATTACTGCGGATGCTCATGGTTACCCTGGTGTTCAATAGCTGACACCAATAGTTGCTATAATGAACAGATGTTGAGTATTATCTTACCTGTGATTTAGCTGAGATTATCTCTTTTTGCAGTCGCGTTATCTGTCTTTTCAAATCAGCTATTGCACCTTTATTGTCTTTCAGCTCAGTGTTGCACTGGTCAGCTTGCGATGAGATCAAGTCAAACTGTGGGGAAAAACACCGGTATATGCACAATTATGACATTTACATGATATATGTATATATATATTTGTTGCTGAAGGGTTCTGTGGTGTGACAAATTCATTTTTAAAATAAATTTTTTTACATGTAATATTTGATTAACAATTACAAAAAAAAAACACGTTTAAAATGGTTTTAGACGAATTATGACATGTCACAAACCAGGGGTTTTCAAACTGGGGTCTAGGGGGTTTGTGGAAAAGTTTGGAGAAAAGCAGTGCAGAAAATGTAAAAAATAAATAAGTAATAAATTTAAGATTAAATGAAATAAATAAATATTTGATTAAAAATGTATTTTTATTAAAAGAAATAATAAATATTTGCTTATAATAAATAAATAACAGTGCACCTAAATATTCTCTAAATATTTTTAGACATTTTATAAAATACATTTTTCACTGTATAAATTGAGCCTTTATACATGAAAATATATAGCTGCCTTTTGAATTTTAGATGGCGTCCCTTGCACACGGATGTTCATATTTGGAAGTTTGATCTTGTGAGAATGCAATGAGAAATATTGGAGTTCATATTGAAATCTCAGATTTCTGATAGTTTCGGCCAATCTGAGCACAGTTTGAGACATTGTTGAGATCTCTGCTGATACTAGGAGACACATGTGAGATCATTGTTTTTCTCAGAAAACAGGTTAACAGATTTGCAGACAGCGGTCTAGGGGGTTTGTGGAAAAGTTTGGAGAAAAGCAGTGCAGAAAATGTAAAAAATAAATAAGTAATAAATTTAAGATTAAATGAAATAAATAAATATTTGATTAAAAATTTATTTTTATTAAAAGAAATAATAAATATTTGCTTATAATAAATAAATAAATAACAGTGCACCTAAATATTCTCTAAATATTTTTAGACATTTTATAAAATACATTTTTCACTGTATAAATTGAGCCTTTATACATGAAAATATATAGCTGCCTTTTGAATTTTAGATGGCGTCCCTTGCACACGGATGTTCATATTTGGAAGTTTGATCTTGTGAGAATGCAATGAGAAATATTGGAGTTCATATTGAAATCTCAGATTTCTGATAGTTTCGGCCAATCTGAGCACAGTTTGAGACATTGTTGAGATCTCTGCTGATACTAGGAGACACATGTGAGATCATTGTTTTTCTCAGAAAACAGGTTAACAGATTTGCAGAGTTTAATAACAATAAACTAATAAATATTCTCTCTTGCAGATTAATAACAATACTGTCTGCCAAGATTAAAATAAAAAATAAGAACAAAATCAGAACAAATAAATACATTTATATTTCTCTCTATGGTTATTTAACTGCTGAGATTAAAGAGAGAGAGAGAGAGAAGTAAGAATGAATGAATGAATACTTCTGTCCTGCGGGTGCAAATCTGGCTGCTGAGATTAAAATAAACAAATAAGAAAAATCAGTCTAGACAAACAAACAAATATCTCTCCTATGGGTTATTAACACATTCAGCTGCTAAGATTAAAACAAAAAATTAGAAAAAAAAATCGGTATAAATAAATAGTTTTTTTCTCTCTACTTCAGGTCATTAACAAATCTGGCCACTGAGAGTAAAATAAGAAAAAATAAGAAAAAAATCAATACAAACAAACAACTATTTCTCTCCTACAGGTTATTAACAGATCTAGTTGCTTAGATAGATAGATAGATAGATAGATAGACAGACAGACAGACAGACAGACAGAGAGAGAGAGAGAGACAGAGAGAGAGAGAGAGACAGACAGACAGAAAGATATAGAGAGAGAGAGAGAGAGAGAGACGGACGGACGGACAGACAGACAGACAGACAGACAGATAGATAGATAGATATAATGAGCAGGATATAACAGGCAGAGAGAGGTCTCACCTTGTCGATGAAGGAGGCAAAGCGATTGTTGAGAGTTTTGATCTCTTCTTTCTCCTGGATCCGTACAGCCTGCAGGTCTGGGTCCAGCTGAAGATCCACAGGAGTTAGGAGGCTTGTGTTAACAGACACAGCCCTGATGGGGGCCACAGCCGGTGACACGCTCCCAAACCCGAAATACGAGTTACCCTGCCGGGGGATTTGTGCTCCGGCGCGGGGGTACGAGCCCACTGAGCGGCTGCTGAAGCTGGAGGAGCTCATGGCGGACAGACAGACAGAGAGATGGAGAGGTGCGTTACAGAGGGATGACAGGAAGACAAGTGGTGTTTCCTGAGAACTCAGCTACTTATACGCTGACAGGTGGGCGTGTATTTGTATATAAATGAGAAAATACCAGCATTCCTCACTCTGAAAAACCTGTTCAGCCCACCAGCCATAACTGACAGGACGAGCAGAACTACTGTTCACAGATCTCAGTTCAGAGATATCAGACACTTCAAGAGATCTACCTTTACATATTTCCTGTTCCTGATTGTCTAAAATATGTGAAAAATATACAGTAGGGCTGCAATATTAGCTAAATGTGCTGTTTTGAGTTGCTTTTGCACGTATTTCTTGCTTTTTGGTTGCATATTGTGCTATTTGCTCCTGCACAAAACAGTAATTGGATTCAATGCAATATTTGTTTCTATACAGCTGATTCAGAATAATTTTTGCATTCATTTCTTTGGCTTCTAAACGAAATGCATTGATTATTCAAACAAATCTTCTGGGGGGTTTTTTGTTTGTTTTTTTACCATGCACATATAAAAATGCAGGATATTGGCTTTAAAAGAGTATATTTGCAATAGTGTAATGGCTTTTTTTATGATGGAAGGCCAAGATGTGATTTAACAGCATATATACAGTATGCTTAACTGCTGTTATGTACATAAGCAAACATTTTAAATTTTTCATTTATAATTTGCTGACTGAGAATCTAACTTATTCTTTTTTGTCTGAACCATTCAAGCCCCATGTTGAGTTTAATGAAAAATGAGCAATGAGTTCTCAGCACATAAAAATATTATAAATATCTAAAAAAGTAAAGATTTGTTTAAAAATTAACTTATATATATATATATATATGAGTTTTTTTGTTTGTTTTTTGTTTTTTTTCTTTACAAAATATGAAGTTTTTCCACTAACAAAATTAAAATGATAAATCAAATAATTTTTTTTTTACTGAAATAAAATATATTTAAAATCCGTTTATTTATTTTATTTCAGCTAGTTGCCAAGGGAGTATTTCTCATTTTGGTTTAGCTTAAATTGAAGTACTCGAATAACTAAAAATACTAAAAAACTAAACCTAAAAACTAAAATTTAATAAAAAGGACAAAAACAAAGCAAAATTACTAAAACTAAAAAACAACATAAAATATAAAAGTTAACTAAAAAAATATCAAAATAAAGTCTAATTCAAAATATTAACAAAAACTATAATTGTATATTAATTATACTAAAATAACTATAAAATAATAATACATTCTCAAAATGCCTGCATTAATGATAAATCAAATGCCCAGTTCAATTTCATTTTATAACTTAGGGTAGCATAGACTATACAAAAATTAAAATTAATTAAAATATAATTTGTGTTTGATAATTCATAATTTAAAAAAATAATACTATTTATATATAGTAGTTCACAAGAGGACGCTTTTATTTGTTTATTACAGCACCATCCTTCAGAGGGCGCTGTTGGAACGCACGTAAAGCTCAACTGTACGTACACAAATCTGCTTCCTGTTTACGTTTGCTGAACACTTTCACAGTGCGAGAAGAAACAGGAGACATCGCAAACTGCACCTGGAAACAGGCTCCGCGTTAGTTTTGTTCAGAACCGTCGCTGTCCGTGCTCCTGCAGCCGATCCTGTCTGTTAGACGGGCCGTTTCAATGCATTTCAGAGAAGCTTTACCGCCGCGCAGATGGACGCTGTTGATCTGTTTTCAAGCTGCAGAAAGGGCGACATTGCCAGAGTGAGGTCAGACAGCTGATGGCTTCTTGTTGTTGTTTTGGTTTGAAGTTTCGCATGTGGGAAAATATGCATGGTCTATTTGTTAAGATATTTGATATGCATATATACAGAGCAGATAGATATACGCGAGATACCGAATATGCATATGGAAATTAATTTACACAGCCTAGTACGTAATCTCTAGACTCTGATTTATATTCAAGCAAGTGTACATGACCTATATGTCTGTAGATACTGTTTAGTCATAACTAAACAAATATACATGACTTCATAATCTATGCATATCTGTTTGCACATCTAAACAAAATTGCGTGGATATTATAGACTTACTGTATATGCATACGCTTACCTAAGCAAATGTGCATGTGCAATATACGTACACCACGTATGCATATTTAAACAATGCTTTTCGTGTTTGTATTAAGTAATTTTAGACATTACATATGCTTATCTAAAACAAAAGTTTTCATTTCATATCTATAAAAATCTGTTTAAATGCTGTATGTACTCATGTAAACCTATTTTTATATATTTGTGCAGATCTAAGCAAATGTGTCTATAGTGTGTGGATATTGCATATGCATATCTGAACACATTTGCTTGACGTGTATTGTCTTTAGATGCAGAATATGAATATAGAAGTAAATATGCACAGCCTATACAATCTCTTAATTAAATAGAAAATAAAATGCTCTTTATTCATAATTGTTCATACATGCATTTCCTATTTAATCTTTTGAGACAGCATATGTATATATAAACCAATTTGCATGGCCTATGTATATTCATCAAGCGGCAACCTTCCGGTCTCTCGTGAAGCCAACACGGAAGTGACTAAAACTGCAATTCATCGACTGGCCGCTAGAGGCTGGCTCCATAAGGGAGTCAATCCCATAGACTCCCCATGTTAAAATGCCCAACTTTACAGCAGAAAAAAATGTTTACAGCCTGGTACAAAAAAAAGATTTTGGTCTATATAGCTAATTTTGCCCTTCATGACAACTGTGAGGGGGGTGAATTTTTTGATAACTCATCCGTTTAAATTATATTAAGCCTTAAAGTTCTGCATAATTAAGGGCGTGGCCACTTGAGTGACAGGTGGATTGCCGCTGCTGTCACCACCGTCGAGCTAGGTGGGCGTGGTTTCAGCAACCAGCTCCCGCCTCTTTGCCCCTTTTCGATTATCCGGGAGTGACGCGCTGCCAAGATGGAGACGGCCGGCTCCGCCCACTTTGAGCTTCAAAACCGCTCTTCAGAAACCTACGGGTGACGTCACGGACACTACGTCCATGTTTTTATACAGTCTATGATATTCATACACAAATGTGCATGACCAGTGTTGTCAGTATATGCATATGTAACACAATGTGCAAGGCTTATGTAGTGTTTGGAGACTGTATTTGCAAATCTAAGCAACTGTGTATAGACTATATAACCTAATGTATGTGCATGTCTAAGCAATTGTGCATAATGGCATATTTATTATATAGATGCTGTACGTTCAGCAGTCAAGGTGGCGTTACATTGCAGTGTAGAATTATGCTTTTCAAACACCTTTGGTTGATGGATATGCTTGTAACTCCGTAAGATATCAGGGTTGTTTTTCAGTGGCATTTTGTTTGGCAGTAATGTTGTGAAATATTGAGACACCCTATGCGACCTCAGAATTAAAAGGACAAGCATGTGAGTGTGACTGATAACATGTTGTCACTGTATTGACCCATATACTGGAATTACTGTACTCAGTTTGTACTCAGTTTCTTGTGTGATGCTCTATGTTCGGTTCTGAATGTTTTATTATTATGTTGGTTGTAATATATCTAGTCTCTGCTTTATCTTGGCATTTCTCCCATCTTCTCTAGATACCTGGTTGAACAGAGGGATGTAGAACTAAACATCAGAGATAAGTGGGACAGCACACCTCTGTAAGACTGCTCGGTTATTTCTTTTTATTGTCTGCTATGTCCGTTATGATGAAGCCCCTGATATCACTCCATCTTTATTTTCAGGTATTATGCATGTCTCTGTGGACATGAAGATCTGGTGCAGTACCTGCTTGCCAACGGTAAATACTATAATGATAATTCATAATTAACCAGGGACTGTATAGTACTGGATAGTAAGATTTTCCCGATCAGGTTACAAAATAAAGCCTGAAACTCTTAAAAATATATATTTTTTAAATGAATAATTAAATAAATTCTATATACACACACACACACTTTTTTTAAATTAATTTAAAAAAGTTTATTTTTCAATAAATAATCAGTGAAAGCAGGTGGGCATCATTTAGAAACCTTTCGGATGATGAAACTAAATTTTATGAGGTTTTTTTTATTTTTTATGTGGTATGTGATTTTTGTAACCCAGGTACTACAATTTGAGCATGTCTAAACATTTAAAGAAAAATTTTTTTTAAGCAATAAATATTTAATAGCAATGCTCATAAAAGAAATGAAAACAAAATATGCCAGAATGTGTAATCATGTAGCAATTTTAACCTAGATTTAGTTGGTTTGGGATCAAATTGGCTTACAGTACATAACCTATATAACCTATATTTGCAATGAAAGAAAAAGAGAAATAAAGGCAAAATACATGTGCACTGCTTGTCACAATTTTTCCATTTTTTTTTTTTGTAATACAGAGTTAAATATCACCATACAAATGAGGACAATAGAAGCAATCAAAACCAACAAAAGAGCCATAATATGCAAGTGCTATATTAGTATATTATTATAGTTATATTTTAATTTCACAAAGAAATGTGCAGCATTTTGTCCAAGCAATAATAAAAGGACCCATTTAATTTATAATTTGTCTTAAAGGGGTCATATGATGTTGCTAAAAAGAACATTATTTTGTGT
>NW_015652301.1:82152-89018 GCF_001515625.1 Sinocyclocheilus rhinocerous | reverse complement strand
GTCTATATATATTATATATATATATATATATATATATAAAAAAAATTCTTGCCCCCCCCCACAATGTTAATTTTATTTTGCTTATAGTTTATCCGTCATATATAATAGGTCTCACTAGAAATAAAATAGATATTGTATCCTCAATTATTTATTTTTTTTGCTGTTTCAGGAGCAAAGTGTGAGGCGAACACGTTTGACGGCGAGCGCTGTCTGTACGGAGCGCTGAGCGACCCCATCCGCCGCCTACTCAAAGAGTACAAGCGCATCACGGCGAAAGCCATGCAGAGAGACTATTACGACCAGTTCCTGCAGACGTGAGGACCACAAACACACACAAACACAAACCACGGTCACTTTCACAAGCTCACTGATTGGTGCTTTTCCTTCTTGTAGGCTTTTGGAGCAGGGAAGCTACAGCGATGTGACGTTTATGGTGCACGGTGAGATGTTCAAGGCCCACCGCTGTATCTTGAGTGCCCGATCTGAATACTTCGCCCACATGCTGGAGACCAAGTGGAAGGGGAAGAGTGCGATTACCCTCAAACATCCACTGGTAGGTGCTGTTTCACTACACAAAAATCACTTTCACTGTACTGATTCCCAGTCAGGTTAGGACCAGAGCGTCCCAAATGAAGGGAAGCCTGTTTCTGCCACAGAATTTAAAAATAAAGAACCGGTAATTGTGTGTTTATTTCAAAATCCTGCCTTTGTTTTGACTTTTTTTCCTCAGAATTGTGAGATATAAACACATACTTGTGAGATATATTCTTTCTTTGAATTTTGAGTTTACATCTCACAGTTCTGTGTTTTTGTTTCTGCCATGGAATAAAAAAATAAAAAAGGTAACTGTGACTTTTTATCTCACAATTCTGACTTTTTCTTCTCTGAATTCTGAGTTTACATTTCGCAATTTAATTTTTTTGTTTCCACCACGAAATGAAAAATAAAACCGTAATTGTAACTTAACTCTCAATTGTAATTTTTTTTTCATGAGCACGAATGCGAGTTTACATCTCACAGTTCAGACTTTTTTCTTAGAATTGTGAGTTTATATCTTATATAAGATTAGTGCTGTCAAAATTAACGCGCTGACGCATGCAATTAATTTTTTCAGATTAATGCCTTAAAACAATTTAACGCAATTAACACAGGAAAAAATGTGATTACCGTATTGGCCCGAATATAAGACGACCCTGATTATAAGACGACCCCCCCTTTTTCCAGATGTACCTTTTGGAAAAAGGCTTTTTAAAAAACAAATCTTGTTTTTTCTCAGTAAAACACATTTTGTCTTCAATCAGGCTAACGTGACCGTCACGACTCATGCAGCTGTAAGGTTTTTTTCTTTTGTTTTTACTCGCGATCTTTACAACACACATTACATTACGTATTTCATGGCACACTCGTTTTATGCGTATGTGGCGCCACCTAGTGTTGTGGGTGTATTATTGACATGTCAAAGTCTAGACCCTGAATATAAGACGACCGCGTTTTTTCAGATGTATTTCCAAGAAAAAAATATCGTCTTATATTCGGGACAATACGGTAATTAGTTATTTTTTTTAAATCAATCAACGGCACTATATGAGATATAAACTCAGAAAAGTCTCAATTACATTTTGTATTTTTTTATTCTGTGGTGTAAACGGGCTTCAATACAAAGTATATTATGTCAAAGGAGCATACTTTTTCATACTTTCATAGAAGTATAAAAATTGGGAATAGTAAGTTCTGCCACCTTTTTATCATTTCTGATTAAACTTAAAAATTAAATGTCACATTTACATTTATTCATGTAGCAGACGCTTTTACCCAAAGCGATTCATTATAAAGAGGTAAATAAACACAAGAAGTGCTCATAATACAAAGTTTTGTTTAGAATAGTACTAGTTCAAGCTAGAACATGGAGGGATTAATGAAAAATGAAAGCATAGATTTTTTTTTATGTTCATCATATTTCATCCTTTTACTTCAGCATGCTTCAAACTCTCATGATCCTAATGTGTCAATTATAATTTCCTTTTTCAGGTCAATCCTGCTGCATTTGGTGCAATCATGCAGTATTTCTACACTGGTGAGCATCAGACCGAGACCAAGAGTTTGTAGGTGGTGTTAGTAATCTGGTGCCAGACAGTATTATTCTTCACCGTGTGTGCTGTCTTTTTCCAGGTCGTTTGGATATAGATGTGAATTACGTGGAGGACTGCAAGCGTTTGGCCAAACAGTGCAAGATCAGCGAGCTGATTGAGGAGCTGGAAGTGAAGTGCAAACAGGTTTATGAGTTTGGTGAGGAGCCGGTCTAGTTTCTACAACAGTGTCGTGAAGCTCATTTGAAACTCATAATCTAAAGTTGTTAATGTACAGTCAAGCTGTCATTTTGAAAAGTAATTAGCTTTGGTACAAGGTATTAACAAATAGTAGATAACTGCTTTAAAGAAAAATTACTGTTTAAAAGATTTTTTTTACTGTTTTTGAAAGAAGTATCTTCTGCTCACCAAGGCTGCATTTATTTGATCAAAATACAGTAAAAACAGAATATAAAAAATCTTGTGTGATATAACTTGTTTGTTTGTTTGCTGGTTTTTATTGTATTTGTTATACTTGTATTTTTTAAATTGTTTTTGCCATGAAAATAGCCTTTGATGCTGACATGGCATTAAATAAATATATATACTATACTACTATACTATACAGTAAAAACAGTAATACTGTGAATTATTATTACAATTTAAAATAACGGTTTTCTATTTAAATATATTGTTCAAATGTAATTTATTGCGGTGATCAAAGCTGAATTTTCAGCATCATTACGCCAGTCTTCAGTGTCACATGATCCTTCAGAAATCATTCTAATATGCTGATTTGTTGCTCAAGAAACATTTCTGATTATTATCAATGTTGAAAACAGTTGATATATTTGTGCAAACCTTGATACTTTTGTTAGGATTCTTTGATGAATAGAAAGTTCAAAAGAACAGCATTTATTTTAAATAGAAATTTTTTGTAACATTATAAATGTCTTTACTGTCACTTTTGATCAATTTAATTAAGTAAATACATCTTTGATGAATAAAAGTAATAATTTACTTTGAACATCTTTCACTTTTGGACAGTATTTATGGATATCTTTTTCATTTATTTATTTATGGGAGGTAATATTTTTCTGATTAATACTGCTATGCAACTTGTATGATTTATTCAAGAAATTAGTTTAGTATTTGCACAAAATATTGTTTAATATTACGTCATGAAACCTCATCCATTAAGTAATGTTAATATATCGAATCTTACTTAAAATGAATAAAAAACAATGTGATGATAGCAGTAATTTAAAAAAATTACTACAGAAAATCCTCAGCAGTATTTATTTTGTAAGTTATTTATTTTTTCTACAAGAAGACCGTAATTTCAGGATTTTGGGTAAGCTATTTAGTGATAAGTTGGTGAATCAGTTTCACTGCAGTGAACCTTCTGAACAAATGGATTCATAATAACACATCTTGACATCTCAACTCTCTTTTTCTCTCTGTCAGTGTCTAATAAGCCTGGGACGTGTGTGAAGGTGTTGACTCTGGATCCTCATGACTTTCAGCTGCAGGATGGAATGGCTCTGCTGGCTGACAGCGCACTTCCTGCCGAGCTGCGGGTGAGAGGATGCACACTGAACACCTATAACCTTTTATCACTAGGATGAAAATTCATACTTGAAGGGTCGGTGGCTGATTGCATTTTTTATAATTATGGGATGTGCGGCTGCCAAGCACCTGGTGGTTAAATTAGTAATATTCAAAATTTCAGTTTCTACTACCCTGTTGAAGCTGGAGACTTTTCACGTGTCAAATTTCACATGAGGCTCGCTCTCCTCATGGGGACCAAATGTTTGTTTGTTTGCTGGTTTTTATTGTATTTGTTATACTTGTATTTTTTAAATTGTTTTTGCCATGAAAATAGCCTTTGATGCTGACATGGCATTAAATAAATATATATACTATACTACTATACTATACAGTAAAAACAGTAATACTGTGAATTATTATTACAATTTAAAATAACGGTTTTCTATTTAAATATATTGTTCAAATGTAATTTATTGCGGTGATCAAAGCTGAATTTTCAGCATCATTACGCCAGTCTTCAGTGTCACATGATCCTTCAGAAATATTCTGAATATGCTGATTTGCTGCTCAAGAAACATTTCTGATTATTATCAATGTTGAAAACAGT
This sequence comes from Sinocyclocheilus rhinocerous, assembly GCF_001515625.1. Lineage (NCBI taxonomy): Eukaryota > Metazoa > Chordata > Actinopteri > Cypriniformes > Cyprinidae > Sinocyclocheilus > Sinocyclocheilus rhinocerous. The sequence goes on along the minus strand of NW_015652301.1, from coordinate 84,794 downwards.
TGATATATTTGTGCAAACCTTGATACTTTTGTTAGGATTCTTTGATGAATAGAAAGTTCAAAAGAACAGCATTTATTTGAAATAGAAATTTTTTGTAACATTATAAATGTCTTTACTGTCACTTTTGATCAATTTAATTAAGTAAATACATCTTTGATGAATAAAAGTAATAATTTACTTTGAACATCTTTCACTTTTGGACAGTATTTATGGATATCTTTTTCATTTATTTATTTATGGGAGGTAATATTTTTCTGATTAATACTGCTATGCAACTTGTATGATTTATTCAAGAAATTAGTTTAGTATTTGCACAAAATATTGTTTAATATTACGTCATGAAACCTCATCCATTAAGTAATGTTAATATATCGAATCTTACTTAAAATGAATAAAAAACAATGTGATGATAGCAGTAATTTAAAAAAATTACTACAGAAAATCCTCAGCAGTATTTATTTTGTAAGTTATTTATTTTTTCTACAAGAAGACCGTAATTTCAGGATTTTGGGTAAGCTATTTAGTGATAAGTTGGTGAATCAGTTTCACTGCAGTGAACCTTCTGAACAAATGGATTCATAATAACACATCTTGACATCTCAACTCTCTTTTTCTCTCTGTCAGTGTCTAATAAGCCTGGGACGTGTGTGAAGGTGTTGACTCTGGATCCTCATGACTTTCAGCTGCAGGATGGAATGGCTCTGCTGGCTGACAGCGCACTTCCTGCCGAGCTGCGGGTGAGAGGATGCACACTGAACACCTATAACCTTTTATCACTAGGATGAAAATTCATACTTGAAGGGTCGGTGGCTGATTGCATTTTTTATAATTATGGGATGTGCGGCTGCCAAGCACCTGGTGGTTAAATTAGTAATATTCAAAATTTCAGTTTCTACTACCCTGTTGAAGCTGGAGACTTTTCACGTGTCAAATTTCACATGAGGCTCGCTCTCCTCATGGGGACCAAATTTGCCTCGAGGACCAATAATTCTATCATGAAAATGTTTTTTAGTATTTAAAATATTTGGGTCAATAAAACTCGGGTCAAAAATTTTCTCATGATTTGCACATCCAATGGAAATTAGATTTCTTATTGTTTTTGGACATTGTTTTTAAAAGCTTGCAAAATTTGCAAGATTTTTTTCCGAAAGAACTTAATATTTTTATTCTGCAAGGGTGCATTAAATTGGTCAAAAGTGACAGTAAAGACATTTAGAATGTTACAAAAGAATCCTATTTCAAATAAATGCTGCTCTTTTCAACTTTCTATTCATCAAAGAACCCTGAAAACAAATGCATCACGGTTTCCATAAAAAATATGAAGCAGCACAACTGTTTTCAACAATGATAATAATAAGAAATGTTTCTTAGGTATTACAACAATTTCTGAGGGATCACGTGACACTGAAGACGATGCTGAAAATTCAGCTTTGCGTCACAGGAATTAATTATATTTTAAAACATATTCAAATAGAAAACTGTTATTGTAATAATATTTCTCATTATTACTGTACTGATTTAAACAGTTGCTGTTTGATCTTTAGGTTGGATACGGTCAGCTTCCTTTCGATCTAACTGATAGTTTTCCGAGTTATCCTGACATCTGCTTCCGGGTGGAGGGCTATGACTTCCTGTGTCATAAGGTCAGTGTTTAACACCGCTCATCATAATCCCCGAGTGTTGTAAGTGGGATGACATTAGTGGCATCCCAAATGCAAATGAAGACATCAATCTAATATCTGTCTCTTTGGCTATATTTTTAATTACTTTGAATCAATTATTAGAATGACAGTTGTGCTTAATCATACATTTGTGGCTTTATTAAAAAGGGCATTTGTGCAGATTAAATGTGTTTGTGTTTATGTGCGCAGGCGTTTTTCTGTGGCCGCAGTGATTATTTTAAGGCGCTGTTGGAGGATCATTTCAGCGAGGGTGAAACTCTGCAGGCTCATCCCAGTATTCCTGTCATCACCCTTCATGATGTGTCTCACGATTTGTTTACAAGAATCCTTTACTACATCTACAGCGATAACACTCAGGTACACACAAACACGCTTACATGTGCAATAAACACTACATACAAGCTCTACAAATCAAGTAGAGGAATGTTAGACATGAAAGATGCTAAACTGAAGGCTGTAGTTCTGGCATAAAACAAACTGACATTTATAATTGTAATTGTTAACTAAAATGAAAATGGTTAAAATTTCAGTAATTGAAATAAAGCAAAAATAAAATGAAATTAAATTTTAAAAAAGTACTAAAAAGACTAAAAATAACAATGAAATAAAAATCTAAATAGAAATATAAAAACTAAGAAATTACAATAGCACATAACAAAATTGAAAATACAAAAATAAAAACAGTCAACATATTAATAAATTAATTGGCAAAGCAGAAATAAAATAATATTTTTATATGATTAGAGCACACTTTATAAGGGTATATTCTGTACTTGTTATTATTTTTTATTATAAAAAATATTTTATTATTAAAAAATGTATTATTTTTTTTATATTTTTTTTATCCCGGAAAACTGTTTCTTTCAGCTTAAAAGGTTAGTTCACCCAAAAATTAAAATTCTGTCATTAATTACTCACCCTCATGTCGTTTCAAACCCGTAAGACCTTCGTTCATCTTCG
>NW_015652301.1:75799-82054 GCF_001515625.1 Sinocyclocheilus rhinocerous | reverse complement strand
ACGACATGAGGGTGAGAAATTAATGACAGAATTTTCATTTTTGGGTGAACTATCCCTTTAAACAGTCGTAATATAGTCTCTTTTTAACGTCCTTTTAATGCAAGTCTTATTATTTTTTAGGCAGCAGCGATATATGCTATTTACACTAAGTGAAAATATATAAGTAAAAAATAGATGCTTTTTATACTAAGTGCAAAAATGGCATATATTTCCACCTCAGTATTGTAGTACATTATAAAACATTATGCAGTAATAACATATTGAGAGTAAATTATCATATTTCTTGAAATTATTAAATGGATGCTGCCTTATATTGGGACAATAAAGCCATCCCTACCCCTAAACCTACCCGATAAACACTTTAATAATAAAATGTTTATCGGGTAGATGTAGGGAATACCCGCGAGGCACTTTATTTCCATTTTTTAAATATTTCCTTCATTTTTATTGAAAATAAATGTCTTTCTGATCTGATATGTGATGGGAAAAGAGAGAAGAATAAGTTCGACAAAAGGCGGATTCGAACTCGGGTCGATCGTGTCAAAAGATACTGCCATGCGCTTTAGGCCCACACCACTGAGTCAGTTGAATGACGTGAGTCTTTTGTTATGTTGTCTATGCCAACCAGACACTGGTGGGCGGAGCTAGTGTAAATAGCCTCTGCCAACAAGATGGGCTATTTACACTTAGTGTAAATAGACACTCAGTCATTTTTATCATGTTCAACAGCTTCATAAGTGCACCGATCCGTCAGATGTGCTAATGAAGCCTCTGTGATTGTCTTCCAGCTCTCTCATGAGAATGTGTATGAGGTCCTGTGTGTGGCCGACATGTACCTGTTGCCGGGTCTCAAGCGTCTGTGTGGCAGGACTCTGGCTGTGCTGCTCAATGAGGAGAACGTCCTGCACATGTGGAAGACGGCCAAACTGTTCCGGCTCTCACGTCTGGAGGACCAGTGCACTGAATACATGGCCAAGATCATAGAGCGGGTATATCACAATACTGCAGCTGTGTTTTCATTCATGTTTATGCTGCTGATAATCAAAATTCATCTTATTTACATTCATAATGTCCCACTCACCCATTTTAATTTTAATATTATTATAAAAATGTTTTTATTTTTAATAAAGTTATCTAATATAAAAATAATATTTTATATAAATTTAAATAAAATAATATTTTTAATACATATAAATGTAAATCTAAAATATTTTTGTAATATATAATAATAAATATTTAATTTTATATCAATATAAATGTATATTTATTTAGTATAAATGTATTAAAATAGTTTTTAATATGAATAGAAATGATTTAATGCAAAAAAATTATATTTTATTTTTATATAAATATAAATTGTTCTAAAAAAACAACAAACAAACTAACTGAAGCCCTTCCCTATTTCCTGCTGACTGTTCAGTTTCACTGAAAAATATGTCACATAACAGAAGTTGCGAATGCCATATTAACTTTAACATGAATTAAAGAATTAATGAAGTCATGTTTGTTTCAGTTGGTGGAAAGGCCAGAGTTTGCTGATATGATCAGAGAGGATGCTGGGAATGTGGCCGCCAGGCAGGAAACTGATTCCATCCCTCTGGTAGACGAGATCCGTTTCCACATCGCCAGTAACGTTCAGACGTACAGCGCCATCGAGGAGGCCAACCAGAAACTCAGCGCCCTGGAGCTCCTGCTGGCCAGCATCGGGCTGGAGTGCTGAAAAACAAAAGAAACTTGAGCTCGGGAGAGAGCAGGATGCTGACAGATTGATCAGATGCTTATGAAATGCTTTACATGCACAATTAATCCGTAGCAAACTAGCACCACATTAGCAGTAACAAACTAATATGGTCGATTCTAACCAAAAACATGCATATATCGAGTCAAGATGTGCCTGTTGTGATTCAGTGAAGCTTCCTGTCTTTAGCTGTTTCTGTTGCTTTTTTTATGAACAAAAAGAGAGACGAAAGCTTGACATTTTGATTATTTCTCTGGTAGTGAGCCTTATTTGTCAGAACAAGTTGATGTTAGCGTTCTTGGTGATACACTGCTCAACCTTCCACATGCATCATGACAGATGTAGCAGAATATTTATCAAGCTTTATAGGAAACTTTAAGTTGTGAAGTGTTGCGAACACAGAGTCAAAACAATACGGTTTAGCTGTTACATCCCTGAGTATGATTCGAGTCAATGATTAATATAGGATGAGGCGATTAATCTGGGAAAGAACGATTCATTCACATGCATGGAAGAAAAGGTGTGCATTGAATAATAGTCTTTTTGAGGAGTTCAAATTTGAGGTGTTTTCATGATAGGACTGACAATTATACAGTCATCCATTTTTGATCCAAGAATGAATTACAAAAGGATTTCGCTTGCGTTCTCTCTCTGGTGTTTGCGATAGTTCACCATTTGTTCAAGCAAGTGGACGATTATTTATGCCTCTAAATGTGCGTTCCGTCCACTCACGAATGTATCTTCCAGCACTGATATAGACGTTTTCCAGCTTTGCATCCGCAGACTTCTGCTAATGCGCATGCAATATTTGCATAGAATTACTCGATATAATCAGGAAATGTGCTCCTAAACCTGACTGCACTTAATCTTTCTCCACCTATACATTTTTACTTCTGCTTTTGTTTTTCCTGCAGTGCTTTGATTTTATTTATTGTATTTTATGCTGGACTTAAAGCATATCCTGCACTTATTTGCTCAGCAGCACTTGATGAGTTTGTGTATGTTTATGTTTGTGAATTGGGTGCTCAGGAGAAAATCTGAAATGAGACTTGTGTATGAACTTTCATGAGTGTCCAAGTCATAAAATATCTGATGCGTTGGCACTGCAGTTTCCTTTCCTATGATTTATTGTGGGATACTCTGACTGAATGGGATGTACATAAATATTATTTAATGTACGTATTACTTGTGGGTCTGTTTGATTTACATTTGAAGAAGTCTGAGAACACTGGAAAAGCCATTCTGTTCTGCATTACTTAAAATTTAATATAAATGTCTACTAGAATTAGACATTTCGGAGTATGTTATTTTTTATTTTTTTGCTTTAATGACAGCAACACTCGAGCCAAATTTGTTTACATTTTGACCTAGAAACATGTTTTTCAATTTAAAACAAATGTATTATTACAAATTTTATTAGCAGTATATTTCGAGCAAAATGTTTAAAATATGAGGGGGGAAAAAATCATCTTCAGAGTATATTAGTGGTTTTTTTTCTTTTGCTTTAATGACAGCAACACTCGGGCCCAATTTGTTTTTGGACCTAGAAAGATTTTTTTAAATTTAATATTTATTTCTATAAATGTTATTAGCAGTATATTTTGAGTGAAAAGTTGAAGCCATATTTGTTTACATTTGGACCTAAATACAGTTTTTAATTTATAACCAATTTATTATCAAATATATTGTCAGCATATTTTGAGTGAAAAGTTGAAAATTTATTGAGTAAAAAAAAAAGTAAATGTTTTTCTTTAGCTTTAATGACAGCAACACTCGAGCCAAATTTGTTTATGGACCTAGAAATATATATATTTTTTTATTTAATATTTATTACTATAAATGTTATTAGCAGTATATTTTGAGTGAAAAGTTGAAAATATTAAAAAGAACGAAAAAAAGTTAAAATAAAATAAAAAATACAAAAAGTACATTTGTTTTTTTTTCTTGACAGCAACACTCAAGCCAAATTTGTTTACATTTTGACCAAACAATAGTTTTTAATACATATTCATTATTACAAATGTTATTATCAGTATATTTTGAGAGAAAAGTTGAAAATATATTGAGAAAAAAGTAATAACTTTCCTAGAATATTAGTAGGCTATGTTTTTTTTTTTTTTTTTTGCTTTTGCTTTAATAACAGCAACATTTGTTTACATTTGGACATACAATAGTTTTTAATGTAATACAAATGCATTATTACAAATTGTATTGTCAGCATATTTTGAGTAAAAAGTAGAAAATATTTCGAATAAAACCAATTAACGAATGTTAGTAGTTTTTTTCCCTGACAGCAACACTCCAAATTGGTTTACATTTCGACCTAGCAAGTGTATTTTATAATTCTTCATTTTGTGTCATTTTATTATTTATTTATTTTTTTTCTCAAAATCCTCAAAATTTCTTTATTTCCAAGTTTCTGTTAATTAGCGCAAATATTCAGTGTGGTTTGGAAATATATCTTTGATTTATATGTAGACCTGCAGGAGGCGCTCTGTATCAGTCAAACTCAAAACCTCGCAATGGCACTGCAGGACAAAGCTACATGATTACTTGGATCTTTTCCACATTTATCGGGTTTTCGTCTCGCATTTATGTTATAAATCATCATATCAACTAATAAATGTCTGAACGTCCCAAAAGTTAGTTCATATCAGTAATTGCTTGTGGCAGAATTTCCAGCGTAATCAACCCATGGAGATAAAAAAACATCTTTAAAAGGGTCTTTAAAATAGGATGCTGCATGCACTTTTACAAGTTGTTTGAACTGAAATGTGTGTTGGCAGTGTGTGTACACGACCACCCTATAATGATAAAAATCCACCCAGTGTTTTTTTTTTATCTGGTTAAATGTTTTCCCCTTTCTCAAATCGAGCCGATCTCAGAGGCCCCTCCCATGATAGTTTGATTGACAGTAGCATCTACTTGGACTGGACTGGTGTCTTACCTTAGACCCGCCCTGAGTGAGCTGTCATCAGTCCTAATAATGTGCTAATTAGCAAGTTTCACGATGAATGAGGATGAATGCAGCTAAAGTAAACAGAGCAGCTCGGAAGAGAGGGGCGGGGTCAGCAGAGCTCATTAACATTTAAAGGGAAATGCTCTGTTTTTGACAGGGTAAAAAAGGTATTTTTTACACTACCATTGAGAAATTTTACTCAAACTATGTTACAGACTTTTCATTAAGACCCCAAAGAATCATATCAACTTGTGGAAAATGGGCATCCTATGACCCCTTTAACGCATTTGTTTTAATGCGTTTAATACTGCAGGGAATAGCCGACATGTGAAGCATCGTTATCGATCTTCTCCCAAAATGTTTGGGAGAACGAACATAGAAATGTATTAAATGAGCAATGTCCCTTCATGGTTAGAAAAACTTAGAAACCTCTGCAAACTAATTTACTAAATAATTGCTGGAGTTTCGTAACTTGTCAATGAACGGCGCGAGGCTTCAGTCTGGGTTTTCATGTTTCTCCAGGCAACAGGAGGCAGAATTACCATGACAACCGCGTCCAGTGAGGGATGAAGGCCTGTCAGAGCAGCATCACGTTTCTCTGACATCTATCCTGAGAGCCGTGTGTGTTTGTGATCCCTGAGTCACTGGCACGCCTTCAATCTGTATTAAGCAGCTGTGAAGATACTCAGCACTCGGTTCAAACCAAGCGGCAACCTCCCGCTCTCTCTCGTGAAGCCAACACGGAAGTGACTTCAACTGTAATTCATCGACTGGCCGCTAGAGGCTGGCTGCAAAAGGGAGTCAATCCCGCCTTTTTGCCCATTTTTGATTATCCGGGAGTGACGCGCGGTGACGCGCTGCCAAGATGGCGACGGCCGGCTCCGCCCACTTTGAGCTTCAGAAACGCTCTTCAGGAACATATGGGTGACGTCACGGACACTACGTCCATGTTTTTATACAGTCTATGGTTCAAACCTACACCCACAGATCTCAGATCAGAACCACTACAACAACTCCCACTTCACAGCACTCGCTGAGTTCCGGCCAGATCTGCTGATGTAATTTGATGCGTTTTGTTCAAGAGGACTAATAAACCTCCAAAAGCACATTTAGATGATGAAGACAAGGTAATATGTGCTATTACTCAGGCATCATAAGTTTTATAATATTATTAGACAATATTTTACATATAAATTAATCGTTTAATATAAAGATAATTGTACATGTTTAATTTAGATTAATATATTATATAAATGTATAAAATATAATGATATTATATAATATGAATATTTTTAAATACACACATTTATTTATTTATTCAAATATTTTTGGGGGTCATTATAGATTCATATAAGCGGGGTCAGAGAATTTTGTGGTTTATTTAAAGGGGTCATAGGATACCCATTTTCCACAAGTTGATATGATTCTTTAGGGTCTTAATGAAAAGTCTGTAACATAGTTTGGTTAAAAATTTTCAATGGTAGGGTAAAAAACACCAAAAAAATGTTTCCCCTGTCAAAAACAGCTCTTTTCAGATCAAGCCGTTTTTGTAGCATTT
>NW_015652301.1:72503-75518 GCF_001515625.1 Sinocyclocheilus rhinocerous | reverse complement strand
ACAGGCATCTGAGATCAGCTCGATTTGAGAAAGGGGAAAACATTTAACCAGATTAAAAAAAAAACACTGGGTGGATTTTTATAATTTTAGGGTGGTTGTGTACACACACTGCCAACACAAATTTCAGTTCAAACAACTTGTAAAAGTGCATGTAGCATCCTATGACCCCTTTAACACTACTAGATTATGTAAGTTTCCTTTTACACAGAATTACCATTGTAACCTTATTTTCTGCCAGAATGAAAGGAAAATGGCAGGTCAAAGTCTGACGAGTAGGCAAATATCCTTAACGCCTAAATACTAATCAAATGTTAAACAAATATATCCAAAATGTCTCGTATGTCCTCCTGCAGCTTTTAAAAGTATGGTTTCCTTGAGTAGAGAACTGAGAATCCAGAGCGTATTTCCAAAAATCTTCTATTTTCAATAAGGCTGAGAAATCAAAACAAAACTAGAAATGTTTCTTTTGAATTTGTTCCCATATCAGCATTATCATGATTATTAAAGGCAGGGTATGTGATTTTTCAAAAACACTTTAGAAAACTGATTCGGGCCGAATAGCAAAACAAACTTGTAGCCAATCAGCAATAAGGGGCGTGTCTACTCGTGATGTGGAGGAGAGAGCTTTCAGTGCATGGGACTGACATTAGCCGAGCCGAGCGACAGAAAGATAGAGATGGCGGATAAAAAACAAAAGAGGAAAACGTCTGCGGAACGATAAGGCAAGAAGTAGGACCCGTGTAAATATCGGATCAGCTTTCCAGCGCTGGAGAGAACTCAAGGAGCGGAGGCCTGCGATCGGACGCCGAGGTTGCTTTGTTTCTTCTCAGTAGGTGAGTAACGCCGTGTCTGCAACAGCTAAAGTCTGCCTACACTGGACGCGATCAAATGACCATTGAAAACCATTTGAAATTTGTGTCAGCACGTCATAAATAGAACCCGGCAGCAGTTTTCTGTCGGGGATTTGTTGCGCCGCACCGCTCACGTCCGTAGACACGGTGTAACATTGGTTTTGCTTTGTTTCACAGAACTAATCGTTGCCTGGGTTGCGTACGTATATGTGGGGCGGAGCTATCAAAATAGGGGCAAGACCCTTTTGGGGTAGGGGCGTGTTTGTTTTGGTGATTTCAAATATCAACATTGGCTACCAGAAATCACTTACTCTGCCGTTAAGTCATTTAATAAAATAATGTGGCTGAAAAACAGACCAAAGTAACACATATGCAGATTTTTTGGCTTTCATTCCTTTAAAAGGAACTGAAGAAAGCATGATATTAATTCCGACTAGTTATTTTAATCTGCTATTTTTCTGTTTTATAGCTTTAATCACAAAAAATCAAATTCTTTCCAAGCACCCGCCAGGGTTCATGTACCTCTGGCCGGGAATCACTTTCCATTAATGTATTTCCTGCTGCGATCAAAGCATTGTTGGGAGGTTGGAGTGTCGTAGTTCTCCTGCATTGTTCTAACAGTTTAAATCGAGCACAGCATGTGTCAGTCTATGTGTATAACACAATCTCACGGCAATTTGTGAGTATTTTACGATTTGGCGAATCGGTGGCTTGTGTGTGTCAGCGTGTGAATGAAATCTTTCAGTATTCCCCAGCTGCCCTGTGACACAAACAGAGTGCATGTGAGGGTGAAAGAGGCTTACTGTGGAGGCACATGACTCTTCCCATAGTCCACCTGCTTCACATGTCTAAAAATCCAGCGCAAAAATCTCTAATCAAAACTACTGAAGAAAATCCAGCCACATGACACCGGGAAACTAATGCACAACTAATGACAACACCATTAATTAACAAGTAACAATGAGCTCTTTGCATACCGCTGCTGCTTAGAATCCAATTAAATGCAAGCAAAGAGATCTCATCACAAATGTCAACGTTACACAACCCGAATACAGCTGGACTCAGCACTTTGGAGCTGAGCTGATTTACTGATATTATTTTGGCATGGATAAAAAACAACCTGTTCCATTACCTAGCTCTTTAATCTCCTCCTAGGTGACCAGCGGCTCCAGAGACCGTAGTTCGAGGAAACCTGGCAACCCCGTTCACCGCCGCACACTAAACACTCACATACTCTTGCTGGGAACTATTAGAATTCTTGTTGACTTCAACATTGTCTTAATGGCTCACAACACTGTCTTAATGCTCAAGTCATTCAAAGTTCCTCATATGGGGATAATAAAGAGGAATGAAGACAAAAATGTTGAGTTTAAAATCATATACAAAACTGAAAAAAAAAATTCAGTATAATAAACTGCAAACAAATACATTCATATTTGCTGTGCAAATGTTCTTTTTCAAATAACTATATCTCATTTAAGGTTTTTTTTATACTGTGCTTCAGATTGCAATTAATTTATGTAATATTCTTTAAAAAAAACTGCCCTCCTGTTAGGATGACTAATCAGTGACCTTGAAATTTAGGAAATTGTAGGTTGTTCTCTAATTTTGATCTCCACTGTATAATCACAGTGTATTCTGACCGTTCAACAAGGTTTTGTAGATACTACAGTAATAAATTGTATCTAAAAAGGCAATGCATGTAATTTTAAGTTGGTTGATATATCAATATATATCAGTATGATGAAATATAAAATTATGAGCTATATTTTATATAATCATAATGACCATTCAATAAGTATTTTAACAGTGCAACTTAGTATTTAAAAGGCAATGCATGTCATTTTAAGTTGGTTTATATATTAATATTACATGACAATGTATTCTGACCATTCTAGAAGTAACTAAATTCTCGCAGTGATAGATTAAAAATATATTGTTTTCTAAAGCATGTAAAATTGACCCTTATGACTGGTTTTGTGGTCCAGGGTCACATTTGTGCATTGACAGATTAAATAATGTCACATGTATGTGACATGTACATCTACATGTGGGAAGTCGTGGCCTAATGGTTAGAGAGTCGGACTCGTAACCCAAAGGTTGCGGGTTCGAGTCTCGTACCGGCAGGAATTGTAGGTGGGGGGAGTGAATGTACAGCGCTCTC
>NW_015652301.1:45526-71679 GCF_001515625.1 Sinocyclocheilus rhinocerous | reverse complement strand
GTGTGTGTGTTCACTGCTGTGTGTGTGCACTTAGGATGGGTTAAATGCAGAGCACTAATTCCTAGTATGGGTAACCATACTTGGCCACATGTCACGTCACTTTTCACTTTACATGGACAGCATGTATGTGGGAAAAATAATAGAAACGAAGCAGCAAGAGGCTGCCATCCTGTAGTGTAATGACCACAGCTCTCACCCTTTGAGTGATCAGCACAGTGTGGACACATGGACAGGCCATCTGTCTGCAGACAATCTCACACATGCGTATGGCATGAATTTGAGTGACCAAACTCTTTATTATACACTATACAAGAGCAGAAATGTACTGTTCAAATGCCACAAAAATAGATATCCGGGACCTTGGATTGTGATCATGCAATCATAAGATTTTATTAAAGCAGATAAGAAAAGGAGCGACAAGGACATGTGAGGGCATCATGGCACACTAGCTTTATGGAAAAACACTACTGAGGATCACAATCCTTTGGCTCTGCTGTGATTGGCAGACACGATTAGCTCAGCATTGTTGCCATACAATCAGTCTTTGGACATATATGTGACCCTGGACCACAAAACCAGTCTTAAGTCGCTTGGGTATATTTTTAGCAATAGCCAAAAAAAAAAAAAAAAAACCTTTTATGGGTCAAAATGATCGATTTTTCTTTTATGCCAAAAATCATTAGGATATTAAGTAAAGATCGTGTTCCATGAAGATATTTTGTAAATTTCCTACCGTAAATATATCAAAACTTAATTTTTGATTAGCAATATGCATTGCTAAGAACTTCATTTGGACAACTTTAAAGGCGATTTTCTCAGCATTTTGATTTTTTTTTTGCACCCTCAGATTCCAGATTTTCAAATAGTTGTATCTCTGCCAAATATTGTCCTATCCTAACAAACCATACATCAATGGAAAGCTTATTTATTCAGTTTTCAGATGCTGTATAAATCTAAATTTTGAAAAATTTACCCTTATGACTGTGGTCCAGGGTCACATATGCCCTCTGCACCCCACCCATTTTTCTTTCTTTTCTTTTTTCTCTTTCTCTGTTGATCCCAAAGTTGTGAGTCTAGGTAGATTATCCCATCACAAGGCCACTGTTCACTTCATGTGACCTCACTTTAGCACTATCTGGAGAGTTTGCTTTAGCACACAGACTGAATCGTAAAAAAACACACTGGAAAAAAATGTATTATGTGTCAGTCATCGAGGTCTTATGATGGAATGGCATGTGTGAATGACGCTTTGCTTTCCTGTATGGTGACGCAAGCAACAGTCCCCTATTTCACAATGCGCATGCGCAACATCAAAATCGCGAACGATGTTTATGGTGCGTTCAAGTCATGTCGGATAGATCGTATTTACGAGTTGAACGCACATGAACGCCACCACAAAGTCGTTATTACGAGTGGGAAACTTGAAATTTTCTTTAAGCCCCGAGTTTCCGAGTTGGGGGCGTGTCAATGAGAAACATGGCGGAATCGATGGATGCAACGTCTGTAGTTGACGGTAAATTTTTGTTTAAATTGATAGTTTAGTGGGTTGTACTAAAGTACTGTAGAACTGCATGTCTGACAGAGGGAGACGGAGAGATTGCCAAAGTAAAACATAAATCACAATACTTATAGGTATTAAGCAGTGACATTGTCAGGCTTTTTATTTACAAAAAATTAGGGGTTTTATCATTTATTCCGTAGCTGGGGTTTCCAAAATTAAACACGCATAGAAAATGTAATTTAATCAGGAGAATTAGGGCACCTGGCGACGCGCGAGCGGAATATTTTTCAGGTTTAATTTTGAGAGCAGACAGATTTCGTTTTATAATGCATGACATGAGATGGCCTTGTAGAAACAGTACTTTGCACTTTCTCCTCAATACCACAATATCTCCTCAAAAAGTACTGGGGCAGCTGGGGTTAGGGGTTTAACCCATACGCTTGATTCACAGCTATTCCATTTCTAAGAACTTTTTGCTAATGTTTTCTTTAACTTGTGAAAACGTAATTAAACGTTCAAAACATCCAGTTTTTTTAAAATTATTATTAAGAATGCTGCTTCTTGGTTATGTGAACATTAGAGGAACGTTCCATTCTATCATTCTTAAAATGTTACAAGAATGTACAAATGCAACATTTAAAACAGCCATTTTTGAAACTACTACGTTATTTCTGAACGTTTTTTTAAACGTTCAAAACACTTTTTTGAATTTATTAAGAACGTTTCTTCTTGGTTGTGCAAACAGTAGAGGAACATTCCATTTTATTATTTTGAAAACATTATGAAAATGGCTTTTCTCAATTTTTTTTAATATTCTAAATGTCCAGTTTTTAATGAATTAAGAACATTTCTTGGTTATGTGAACTTTAGAAACTTTCATTTTGAAAACGTTATGGGAACGTTACATTGCAATAATCTCTCAATGTTTAAAACATCCATTTTTATTTTTCAGAACGTTTTCTCTCAACATAATGAGAAAGTATATCATCGTAAGTACGAACGTCCCAGGAGGACTTGAACGCAGCATTAGAAACAGAATAAATAAGCGTGGAGAAGCGAAATCCTGAATGGGCGGGGTTTGGTAACTAAACGTTTGCATATGATTGGTCAGTTTGGACGCGTATAGAAGTGTAATCTTATTTTTAACTCTTAACTCCATGTTCTTTGATTAAATGGATAATAATGTTTTCAGCACCATTATCCAGATGTAAATTCTTGTCCAGACAGCTGCTGAAACAGCTTGGACGCAAGCGCTTTATCTCGTGATAACTGTTACTTTTCTCAGAGCTGCTAAGCATACCACAGTCGTTTGTGATTTACTGAATGAGGATTTTCGAGAAATCATTTTGGTTTAGTATGTCAGGTACTAATCTTTGAAAACTAAGCGAGTTTTAAATATACATTAAGCGTGACCTAAAAAAAACAAAAACGTTATGATATATGAATGAGACTCGATGGAGGATACAGCTTTCTGTGCCCCCTGCTGGTGTCATATAAACTCATTACCAAGCAACACAATTGAGACCCAGTGGCGCGACGCGCGCGAAGCTGAGCGATGCGAAGTGAGCGTGTGCTTGTCTCTTTAAGAAACACTCCTGTTGCATGAGAGCCTGGTGTTTTTCCACTCTCTCCGTTATTACATGCGCTCGCATATAAGACACAAGTCGTGGGGAGAGAGCGTAAAGATTATTTCCCTCGCTTTGTAGCCTCACCACAAGAAGACAAAAGAACAAGAGACGGACTTGAGCTATAAATTGCATTGTCAGGTGAGTGACACCTTACAGGTCAGCGGAGGCTGAACTGTATCTTTAAGCGCATCTTTATGTAGCCTACATTTTATTAACGTTTTAAGTATTCGTTTATTTTTGTCTAAGGCGGATGGTCATTTTTAAAATTAAAATATATATTAAATTAAATTTGAGTCTTTGGGAAGCGCGCCTTTATGTATAGACTTTATTTTATTTTTGAATAAACTCATTTATTTTTGTCCAGAACGATACATGGACTCTGCTTTGAATTGGAAAAATACTTTAAAATAGTTTGCCATTCAACAGTTCTAATTGTAATTTAGTACAAAGACGCAGTTCCTAAAATTCAAGGCTTCTGGCATTGTATTGAAAGCTATATGCGTCTTGGTTGCTGTGCACAAATGTTCTTTTTGCCTAAGTGCTCTCACAGGCTTTTGAAAGCTTAATGTCATTAAATATTAAATGCAAATCAATTTATTGTAGATGCACTGTAATTGAAGATGAATTGTAAGTACTGGTTAACAGTGTACCAGTCTAATATAGCCAGCAAAAGGCTTGTGACAGCACCCTCAGGACCATCACAGAGCATCGTTCTCATAGCGCGTGCTTTAACAGCTCAATAAAAATGTAGGTTAATGTGAATTTATTCTGCACTGCTCGTGCATGTAAACACTGACACCGCCGGAGACAGATCTGTCTCAAACCTGTCATGTGGGTTCATGTAACACGTGCACAGACACAATGTAGGTTATTGGGGCACAGCCAAGATTTGAACTTCTTGTGTCCATTGGTCTTGTGTGGCAAACGCAAACCCCTCGGTGATAGATATGCATTGGAGATGTAATTGGTTCACAAATGAATGAGAGTTTGAGGCGTGTCCGCACGCGAAGCCTTTTATTGTGGCTCGTGCTATGTCTGTGTTTGTGGTGCGAACTTGCAATATCCTAAAAACTTGTTTAGGGGTTTTATCATTTATTCCGTAGCTGGGGTTTCCAAAATTAAACACGCATAGAAAATGTAATTTAATCAGGAGAATTAGGGCACCTGGCGACGCGCGAGCGGAATATTTTGCAGGTTTAATTTTGAGAGCAGACAGATTTCGTTTTATAATGCATGACATGAGATGGCCTTGTAGAAACAGTACTTTGCACTTTCTCCTCAATACCACAATATCTCCTCAAAAAGTACTGGGGCAGCTGGGGTTAGGGGTTTAACCCATACTCTTGATTCACAGCTATTCCATTTCTAAGAACTTTTTGCTAATGTTTTCTTTAACTTGTGAAAACGTAATTAAACGTTCAAAACATCCAGTTTTTTTAAAATTATTATTAAGAATGCTGCTTCTTGGTTATGTGAACATTAGAGGAACGTTCCATTCTATCATTCTTAAAATGTTACAAGAATGTACAAATGCAACATTTAAAACAGCCATTTTTGAAACTACTACGTTATTTCTGAACGTTTTTTTAAACGTTCAAAACACTTTTTTTTATTTATTAAGAACGTTTCTTCTTGGTTGTGCAAACAGTAGAGGAACATTCCATTTTATTTTGAATACGCGCCCTCTAGCGGCGAAAATTACATATTGTGCCTTTAAGTTGCAGCTGTCTGTTGTTGTGGCCTTCTGATACATTGTCTTGGCTCTTTCTTTTCTGTTTACGACATTGGTTGATTAAACATGCATTTACATAGCTTTTGTTGATAGTGAGCTATCAGTGTTTGTCTATATGAAGGCTAATGAGAGATCCGGGCATATTTAGAAGGTCATTACTGGGGTCAAGTTTGAAAGAGGCTGATGGTGGATGAGATAAGCGGAGTTGTGACCCTGCAATATTTCTTTGCTCATGGCCACAAAAACACTGACACAAGGGCATTTGACTAGTACGAGTTTAGCACTCCGACTCAGCTTTTCTGACTCTCTGGTGACCCGGACACACCAGTCACATTGCAGTTATTGGTGTGGAGTTCTTATCAGTGTTATTTCACAATAAATTGACACATTGCTTGTTCTCCAGATGAGATAAGATGGATTTTTAGTGATTTAATGGCTCATTGTTGAAAGAGCTCAAGATTCAGCATCTAATTCAAACTTGGAACAAAGTTTTGGAATTTTGAAAAATGTTAAACAGAGAAACATAGATTGACCCAGGTGACAAATTAAGATGATAAAAAGTGTGGCAAAAAATTGTTTAGAAAAGTTTCTAAAATGCTGAAATGTCTAGTTTTCTTGTCAAGATTAGAATGTTTTTAAGGTTACAAAAAAAAGTTTCTTAACATTTCAACATTCTACTAACTTTATTTTCACCCGTAATATAGCATCATTTGAATGTTTATTTTTAAGAACATTAAAATGTCCAGTTTTCTTGTCGTAATTAGAACCATATCTAAAGGATAAAATTTTTTTTCTTAGAACGTTCAATTACAAATAACATCATAAGGATATTCCGAGAATGTTGATCTCAGAACGTTTTCTCTCAAAGTTATGAGAACGTATATCAAATATTAATAAAATTACAAGAATGTTCCATAAACATCACTTTAAGAATGTTTTGAGAACATTTATATAACTTTTTTTAAAAAAGTTGTGAGAATGTTCTGTTAGCTGGGGAATAATTAATATTTTTTAAGTCACAGATCAAATTTAAGTAAATTGCAGCTCAATATGTGATCTTAAGGATCATCTCAAATCATGCTGGAGAACACGATCAGCAGGTTTTGTTCATGTAGTGTAAAGAAGAGAGACAAAGAAAATACCAAGACATTCTCAAATTCATGCATTTTCAGCTCAACTTTGCATTCGAGTTGTTGTGGTGACAATGCAATTTGTAATGAAAAGAATTAAAAGAGAGAAATGCAAAACAGAAACATTTGAGGATTTACAGGAGCAATACAACCTACCGTGTCTGTCCAGGCTTCATCAGAAGGCTAGAAAAGAGGATGTTAAAGGTGGGGTAAGCAAACAAAAGAAGGCTTCAGGCAAGAAGTAGGACCCGTGTAAATATCGGATCAGCTTTCCAGTGCTGGAGAGAATTCAAGGAGCGGAAGGCCTGCGATCGGACGCCGAGGTTGCTTTGTTTCTTCTCGATAGGTGAGTAACACCGTGTCTGCGTCGCAACAGCTAAAGTCTGTCTAGTGCACTGGACGTGACAAAGCAACCGTTTTTGTGTCAATATGTCATAAATAAAACGCAGCAGCAGTTTTCTGTCGGGGATTTGTCGTGCCGCGCTGCATCCAGTGTAGACTAGTTCCATCTACACTATAGAACATCCAGTTCTATAGTATTTTGTCGTGCCGCGCCACTCGCGTTCGGTGTAGACACGGCGTAACATTGGTTTTGCTTTGTTTCACAGAACTAATCGTTGCCTGGGTTGCGTACGTATGTGTGGGGCGGAGCTATCAAAATAGGGGTGAGACCCTTTTGGGGTAGGGGCGTGTTTGTTTGGTGATTTCAAATGTCAACATTGGCTACCAGAAATCGCTTACCCCACCTTTAATAAGTCATGTGCTGACTTCCTGCTGATAAAAATATAGACACAAAAATGGTATCAAACCCCCCAAACACAGAGAAAAGGGCTCTGGCCAACTAGGACACATGTAATGAAGTGAGCTGGTTTATCAGCGTCAGTGCTTGAGCTGTCAGTGTGAGTTTCAAACAGGATATCAGACTGTTTCTCAGCTCCCTGCTCAGCCTGAATCTCCTTTCTGTCTGTATCATTCACACTTTACATAGTTGTGTACATGTTAGATTTTGAGGCTTCTGTGTTATTCAAATGATTCCTAGGAATGTTTTGCATGAGTTGCATGAGCTTTAAGCAGTCAGCATTTAGCACTAGTACCATATGAGATTTGCTGATTTTTTGAAGTCTTACTTCTAGATCTGTCTTATATGACGGTACATGCTTTGCACAATCTCAGTGGATTTGATTTTATAGCTCAGATTTTCTGTTTTGTATCCTCGTGGGTCTTCATGGCGGTTTTACAGCTCAATCACACACATAAATAGACATCTATAATACACCACTGTTCAGATGTTTGGGGTCTGTTTTTAAAAGAAGTCACCATGGCTGCATTTATTTGATGAAAAATACAGTAAAAACAGTAATATTTTGAAATATTACCATTTAAAATAACTGTTTTCTATGTTAATATATGTTAAAATGTAATTTATTTCTGTGATGCAAAGATGAATTTTCAGCATCATTACTCCATGCTTCAGTGTCACATGATCCTTCAGAAATTATTCTAATATCTAAGAAACATTTCTTCTTATTATTAATGTTATTAATTATTAATTTCTTATTATTATTATTAAACAGTTGTGCTGCTTAATTTTTTTTTTCAGAATTCTTTGATGAATATAAAGTAAAAAAAATAGCATTAATGAAATAGAAATATTTTGCAACATTATAAATGTCTTTGCTTTCACTTTATTAATTTAATGCATCTTTGCTGAACAATTTGATCGGTAGTGTATATCATTCTCAACCCCTTCTCCTCTCTCGTTCTCAGTATGGCACAGAAGGAAAAGTTGCAGTGTCTCAAAGATTTCCATAAGGACACGCTGAAGCCGTCTCCCGGTAAGAGTCCCGGCACGCGTCCCGAAGACGAGGCGGAGGGCAAAGCCCCACAGCGGGAGAAATGGGCCAGCAAGCTGGATTTCGTGCTCTCTGTGGCCGGAGGTTTCGTCGGGTTAGGCAACGTTTGGCGTTTCCCGTACCTCTGCTACAAGAATGGCGGAGGTGAGTGTGTTTACATGTGTAATATGACAACAAAATATGTTTGAGGTAACACTCTTCAATCTTTGTGTGCTGTAAATAGCTGCTAATGTCACATGCAAACATAATCTTGTGACATTAAAGGGATAGTTTACCCAAAAATGAAAAATACCCACCCTCAAGTTGTTCCAAAACTGTAAGAGTTTCTTTCTTCTGTTGAAGACAAAAGATGATAATTTGAAGAATGTTGGTAACCAAACAGTTGATGGTCGCCATTGAATTCCATAGTATAACAAAAATACCATGGAAGTCAATAGTTTCCTGCAACTGTTTGGTTATCAACAGAATTTTTATTTTTAGGTGAACTATCCCTTTAAAACCTTTGAGCTCATTGCAAATTTTATGTGCAAATCTGTTCCTATTCTAAAAAGGTAGAACAGTGTTTTATAATACATTTTGACCTTCTGCATGATTTACAAGATCAAATATGAATATATTGTATTCTGTTCTGTGCTAATAAATATTTGTATAACAATATATCAGTACTAAATATAATACTATATTTAGTATTATTTATACACTATTGTATTTAATATTTAGAATTAGCTTTTATTTTATATTTTCAGTTTTAATTAAAATTTTATATTTGTTATGTGCTCTTATTATTTTATTTCTATTTAGCAATTTTTCTACTTTTATTTTAGTTATTTGCCAAGGCAACTTTAAAAATTTTTTTTTTTTTTTAAGTTTTTCGTTTGGTGTTTATATTTTATTTAATTTTTTTAAGCTTTTGCAATGATCAGAAATGATTTTTAATAGTTAACAATAACAAAACTGCTTGCAGATTCAATACCAGTTACACTCTTTCAGTAGCATCTGTGACA
The DNA here is from genome assembly GCF_001515625.1 of Sinocyclocheilus rhinocerous. Classification (NCBI taxonomy): domain Eukaryota; kingdom Metazoa; phylum Chordata; class Actinopteri; order Cypriniformes; family Cyprinidae; genus Sinocyclocheilus; species Sinocyclocheilus rhinocerous. The sequence goes on along the minus strand of NW_015652301.1, from coordinate 62,831 downwards.
TATACTGTTGATTACCATGTTATATTATTAATATACTATAATATTACCATCATTTTTGCATAATATGCAAAACATGAGAAGCTTGTATTTTTGTTCAAGCGCTTTCATTATTTTATACAAAAATCTGTAATATTTAAGCTGTAAAATTATATAAATTGTCATTTTAGTGGTAGGACTATTTTTCAAGGTAGAGATGTCCATTGCAATTGCATTACAGCAAGTATAATTTTTCTTGTGTTTCTGGTCATTTCACTTCCTTCAATGTGGTTTTCTTTGCTGGGTTTCTGTATTATGTGCACCTTCCTTATCTTGTGTTGGTGTTTCCAGGTGCATTTCTCATCCCCTACTTCATATTTCTTTTTGGTGGAGGTTTGCCCGTCTTCTTTCTGGAGGTGGCACTCGGCCAGTTCACCTCTGAGGGAGGAATCACCTGCTGGGGGAAACTCTGCCCCATTTTCACTGGTGAGACAAATGGATGAGAGAGTGAAGAGAGAAGATGAGACAGGTCTGACTTTGATGGTATTTAATGACTCATTGGGCTCAAGCACATTTTAATCAACATAAATCATATTTCATAATGCTCCCATCCCCCCTACCGGCTATTCGTGGTCCCTCACGGCAGCATCGACCAATCGGCACGGCCGTTACTGTGATGCGCTTTGAGTCTGATTGGCTGATGAAGTGGCTTGTTAAATCATCTTCATTCTGACCTGCTTTCAGCATCTGCTGCAGTTGCTAGGCAACACTAGAAGATGCTGTGTTCTTTTCAAACGTGTCGTCATGTTCGGATTCTGTGTGTTCTTATCTGTGTGTGAGTGGGATGCTGGTCACTCATACACGTGCAGTACATGTGCGTTTATTTCCCCATGATTTGTTTGCTTTGCGCCGCTATCTGCTTCAGAGTGCTGTGACTAACACCCCGCTCTGGACATGTATTCTGATCTCCATGGCAACAGCCGTGAGAGGTGACTAAGATGCTTGCGATGGGATCTCCTCTCAGCTCAGGAGCCAAAATGGAGTGGTTGTGTTAGAAGCAGCTGCAATTTGATGAGAAAAAACAAGACAGGAGGCGTTTCTTAGAACTAGGGTTTCAATCTTTTAGATTCCACAGACTCCCAAATATGATCATCCTCATGCGAGAGACCCCCATCCTAAAATTTAAAAGCAGCTGTATTTTCATGTAGAAAGACCCTATATACATTATATTTTTTATTTATTAAATTATATACTGTATATATATAATTTTTTTTTTTTTATCAAATTTATTTTTGTTAGTATCTTATTAATCTTATATTTATTTATTTTTACATATTTATTTAAATCAAAATGTATTTTATTTTAATGTTGGCTAAATCTATTTATTTATTTAATTAGTTTTATTAGTTGATCTTATTAATTTTAAAATGTTTATAATGCATTTCTTATTTTTATTTATTTGAATCACATTTTATTTACTTATTTTTTATCATTTATTTTATTTAAATCGAATTTTATTAACTTTAAATGTATCTATTTTAATCACCTGATTTTGTTTATTTATTTAGTTACTTATTTAATCAAATAATTTTAATTAATGGTATAATTTTAGTATTCATTTATTTAAATCAAATGTAAATTTTTTAAATTTATATAACAGCTATATATTCTCATGTAAAAAGACCTGATTAATACTGTGTAAAATATACAACATTTTTTATTTATTAAATTGTACTGTTTTAATAATTTGTTTTTATTTTAATCAAACTTATTTATTTTAGTTAGTGAAGTTTTTAGTTAGTTTAATCTTATTTAGTTTATTTATTTTTACATTTTTACACTGCTTTTCTTACTTTTGTTTAAACCGAATTGTATGTATTTTATCAAGTTTATTAATGTTATTTAAGTAAAATTTTATTTATTTATTTTAATATTTTTTATTTAGTCTTCTTAGTTAGTAAAATGTCATTTTTATATATTTGTATTAACCAAATTGTATTATTTTATTTACTTTAATTATTTTAAATGTATTTATTTTAATCAATTAAATGTATTTAATCAGTTATTTATTTTAATCAATTAAATAAAATAATTTTATTTATTTATTTATTTTATAACATTTATTTATTTTATTTATTTAAATCAAATTTTTTTTATTTTAATCATTTTTATTTAAGCAATTTATTTCAATCAAATATATTCATTTATTATTATTTATTTAAATCAAATTAATTAATTAATTAATTTAGTTAGTTTAATTCAATTTTTATTTATTTATTTAAAAAAAAATGTACACTGCTTTTCTTTCAACTTTTCCATAGACCCTCTAGCACTCCCTTGCGACCCCCTGGGAGTCTCCAGGCCCCATTTTGAAAAGCCCTGTCTTGGGAGATATTTTTATTATTTTGGTGCCTGACCTCTATATGCACACTTGCACGGGCACGTCGCTCACGTGGCTGGGGTGTAATTAGCACATACAGTGCAGATGTGTGATATTTCCTGACGGCGTGAGCTCATTGTCCCCTTTCACCCAATGATTATATTCTTAGTCTCACCGACAGCTGACTATTCTCTCATGAACACGTGCACGCATCTACAGTGAAGTCCTGTTCTTACATCCTCAAACGCACGTTTGGCATTCTGTTGTCAGCTGTCACAGCGGCTCCTGGCACCGCGGAGCGAGCTTGTGGCACTTTGTATTAATTATAGCATAAAACTGGCGTTCTGCCCTTTGACTGCCCTCAACCCTAGAAAAATTAACACCAAAAATACAATTTCAGACGTAGACGTGTCAGCATACAGGTGAAGCTTCACTGCTCTGAGAATAGAGTCGCTTCAGCTGTGCTTGACTCATTAACACACAGCAGGGCTCTCAGAGAGAACAGCGGCTCTCTGTCTCATTAAGTCTCACATTGCGCTCTGCTTAGATATGGCTCCTCTCGTCAACAAGCTGCATAATTTGAGGTATCATTCATATCTGTCACACAAAGAAAGAGCGACAGGTTACATGCAGTGCAAGTAGTGATGCTTGTCTTATCATTTATGAAATGATATTCAACCCATAATTTGACATTTCTAAAGGGGAAATACGATGCAGGGAGAGACTTGATTTCATTTATCAGGGTATGGTTACACCAGCTGTGTGCAAGTTAATTGTTTCGCTACTAAATATTTGAGTGCTGATCCATAAAACCCTACATATAAACTAAATATTTAAAGAAGTAGGAGTAACGACAGATTGATTGAATTAGATCAATGAGCTCATGTTTTACCTGACAGACGTCAGTTCTTTGAACAGTGCTGTTGACATTTAGGCCTACAATCATTTATATTTTATAAGAGAGAACATTATATGAATAATGATTACTTAATGGCTCTCGAGCAAGAAATCAATCAAAATTAAAGACTTAAATTAAAAGAAATTTAAAATAAATAAAACAATATAGATAAATATATAAACAAACAAACAAATACATAAATAAAATGAAAGCGAATAAAGGTCAAATTTTCCAGTTTGTCGTAGTAGTATTTATTTATTTATTTCTCCTGGCTAATGTTAGATACAGTTATTATTTACATATTGAAATATACTATTTAGACTACAACATAGTTTATACAACTACTGTTAAAAAAACTGAATTACTGTTCAAATGTTTCTTGAGCAGCCATGCTAAAATGTTCCGAGAGTTGTCATGATTGAACTTTATTTTTGATGCAGCCTTGGTGAGCATGAGAGACTTATTTCAAAAACTTTTTTTTTTTAAAACCTAACTTTTAAATGGTAGTGTAAATAAATTTATATATGATATAATTTATATATATTTAGATACAAAATAATTTATATAAATACATTTATATATAATTATAATAAAAGTAAACCAGAACTATGTTTTAGGAAAGCAAATAGGGTGAGTTTTGTTTTCATATTGACTTGTGTTCTGTATATGCTTTAGGAATCGGCTACGCTTCGATCGTGATCGTGTCTCTGCTGAACATCTACTACATCGTGATCCTGGCGTGGGGTCTGTACTACCTGCTGCAGTGTTTCCAGCACAAGCTGCCCTGGGCCCGCTGCAGGCACAGCTGGAACACCGCGAACTGCGTGGAGGACACCGTCCGCAAGAACAAAACCCTCTGGCTCTCCACCAACGCGGCCAACCTCACCTCGCCGGTCACCGAATTCTGGGAGTGAGTATCGAGCGCGTGGGAGTGTGTGCGGGACAGATGCTCTGCGCCCGTTCTCATCACTCTGATCTGGCCTGTAGGAGGAACGTCCTCAGCATCTCTTCGGGGATCGACGAGGTCGGCGGTCTGAAGTGGGAGCTGGCACTGTGCCTGCTGGCCGTCTGGATCATCTGCTTCTTCTGCATCTGGAAAGGAGTCAAATCCACCGGCAAGGTGAGGGAGAGGATGAGAAAAGTCCACCAAAATGTCATAAGCAGGGATGTAACAGCCATTAAACTTTTAGGAATATCTAAGTTTGTTCCTCCACATTTTGGTCATTATATTTTATGACCATAGTGAAAAATGTAGCCGACTGCATAAAATGACCAAGCAGAAGCCAAGTGGTTGTTGCTGGCCTTTCAATAAATCAGATAGAAATACTTAATATTAATATTCATAAGTCAAGATTTTCAGTTAGTCCTAGTTCCTTGGTTTCTTTGAATTTTACCATGTGTTTGATTACAGAAGTAGCTAAGAACGACAAAAATTCAGATATTTTTAATGACAGTGCTGTATAATTTATATGATATTATTATGCCTATTGTAACAGGAAGTAAGCAAGATAAATAATAAGAATAAATATCTTTTGATCCTTTTTTTTTTGAAGCACACTAGCATACATGACCATTTGGCGTCAGCAGTAGAATTTTTGAAAGACGTCTCTTTTACTCATCAAGGCTGAATTTATTTGATTAAAAATACAGTAAAAACTGTTGTGCTGCTTTATTTTTGTGGAAACTGTGATGCATTTCTTTTCAGGATTTTCTGATAAATAAATAAATAGTTCAAAATAACTCTTGTAACATTATAAATGTCTTTAATGTACTTTTGATCAATTTAATTTGTATGAATTTATTTCAAGAAAAAACAATTTACTGGCCAGCAGTGTATAGATGAGCTCCAAGCTAATAGACATTAACTAGAAACCACAAAAAATGATTTTACGGTGTCTTTAAAATAATCAAGTTTTTCTAATTAAAAATATAGCCACATCATGTGAAAAGTCACAGCTGTTATAAGACATCCCAAGATAACCAAGGCTTTACACAGTCAACTAAAATGAAACGGATAGAGATACGTTTTGGTGGTGCACATGAAAATGTCACTAGGTAGATATTTCTTTCAGTCTAGAAACTGTGTAGGATTATAATCGCAGACACACACTGAGTCTGACACACGAGCAGAACTGATTTGTGTGTAAATAATTTGTAAAACCATTCAATTCAATGCAGCGCTTTGCGAAAGAATGAGCGAATTACACAGAAACCCATTCTGCGCGTGTGCACTTTCACAAGCCTTCCTTTCAGAGTTTGTGGCACTCAGTGGGTTTCATTTGCAGTGGCGGCTCGTGGGTTTTAAAATAGAGGAGGCGCACTAATTGTATTGGTCTGGGATCCCTGCCTATTATTATTATTATTTGCTTAACCACTTTAAAATGGCTTTTTGGTTGCTTTTAGTCAGAAAACGTAAAGAAAACGACACCCATACAGCAAGATAATATAATTTCACTTACCTGGCCTATCACTTGAAGCAAACATCCATCCCTTCTTAAAAGTCTGTGTTAAAAGAGAGCTGCCTGTTGCGCCATTTAATTAAGCCGACTGCTGTAGCCTATATCCAGCTTAGGCTGTTTTCCCTAAATTTGTATATCCTCCCATTTTCACCTCAAAATTATGGGGAAGCTGTGCCTCCCCTGCCTCCCCCGACGAGCCGCCACTGTTCATTTGTGAATATGGCTTGCTTTATGTAGGTGTATAATTATTTTATATTCATAATGGAAATCCACGAACCCCTCTGGCCTCTTCTCGGTCTGTCTGTAGGTGGTCTATTTCACAGCGACGTTTCCTTTCCTCATGCTGATTGTGCTGCTGGTTCGCGGTGTGACTCTGCCTGGTGCTGCTGAGGGCATCAAGTTTTACCTTTACCCCGATCTGACCCGCCTAAAAGATCCTGAGGTATTGAGACAGACAGAAAGAAATCTTTGTGCATTGTTGTTTTGCATTTGATGGAAATGTGATGTAGCAAACTGAAATCTCTGTCTCTGTGGACTGATGTAGGTGTGGATTGATGCAGGCACTCAGATCTTTTTCTCTTATGCTATTTGTCTTGGTGCAATGACATCACTGGGAAGCTACAACAAGTACAAGTATAACTGTTACAGGTGAGGACTCGCATGTTTTAAGTGCATGTTTTTATGTTTATATGCTGTCTATTTATTGTACAGATATTGTGTGTGTTCAGGGACTGCATGCTGCTCGGATGCCTGAACAGTGGTACCAGTTTCGTGTCAGGCTTTGCCATCTTCTCCGTCCTGGGGTTCATGGCTCAGGAGCAGGGCGTGGCCATCGTCGATGTGGCCGAATCAGGTAATGCTCATGGTCAAAGGTCACCAACCTGCTCACACAGAACTCTTGGAATGAGAGGGAGAAAGATCATTTATGGTTGTCATTGATTTTATGTGCTATATATTATATCAAGCTCTTTCAACAGCATTTGGGGCACCTTGTCAATTATCACAGAAATGAATTTAAATGATTCTCTCAAAAAAACAGCAATATGTATTTTAAGTATCCATGTGCAAATTATGTGAAAGTTATTTCATTTTATGCAGTTCAGTTACCATATGTATAAAGTCATGAAATTGTTTAAAGTTAAGACTTCACACTATAGCCTATTAACTTGTATAATTTTTGAAGAGTTTGGTTCCAAAACGCTATAAATCCATTTGGTTAAAATTGTGTTTTCTTTACCAAGAAAGTGGCAAGATGAAAGCCACTCAATTCTGTTTCAAACTTTCACATAGCATCTTTAGGTTATAATAACATGAAAAATTCAAATCCAGATTTTGATTTTCAAAGATTTATTATAAAAACTGATTTTTTCCCCCAAAAAATACAATAAATCCATGACACGTTTTTTTAGTTTTTTTTTCCAAAATGCAATAAATCTATTGAATCAATATAAAAGTAATTTTTCATATTGAAACTGTTGAAAATACACAACAAAGTAAGTTGATCCACATATGACAGCCTCTGAACTTGGTCAATACTAATCTTATATACAGGCACTGGACTAAAAATAAATTCAATCAGTCATTGCTCCCAAAACGAATTCATCTTGTTAATGCTATCTTGATCACAAAGTACAAAGTAGATGAGGAAAACTAGGATGCCGGGTGTATTCAAAGCGCCGCCATTACTGTCAACAGTGAGTGGAATCGCATTCTGCAGAGAAGGGAGATTGGAGTTAGGGAGAAAACATGACAGAATAACTCAGCGGATATCGCAATTTGCGTAAAATTAAAAATGGACTTTTCAATACCGACCAGATACAATACTGATTTTGGCGGAAACTCAATTTTTTTTTTAAATGCTGTTTATTGCGTTTTGGAACCAAACTCTTCATTTAATATAATACATATAATATAACTCACAAATATAAGCCCTGTTGCAACATGTGCGTTAATTTATATACATATATACAGGGGTGCACATAAGTTTTTCAGTCTGGTTCTCATGAGAGCACCTGGAGATTTGGTTTGGTGCATACACTGCACACAGTGTGAACCATTAAATATAACTATAAAAAATGTATTAATAATAGTAATAATAATACTATTGCACTTTATTTAGTTTTTAAAAAATAAAATAATAAAGAAAATAGTTAAAAACACAATTAAAATTAAAAATACAATTATTATTTGTGTACTATTATTTTATAGTACACTTAACAATACAATGCTAATTAATATATATATATATATGAATTTTCATAATTTCCAGACCTAAAATCAGCAAGTTTATATTTTGGTGTGTTGCCGGCAAGTAAGTATATGCGTTGTCGTGTTTAGCGCTGCCAAGTGAAGCGCGTCAGTGAATGAAATGTCTGTTTTTTGATTTTGCTGTGAAACCGGCAGCTCATAGCCTAGATTTATGCCTTCATTTTGAATGGAAATCTTACAGTATTTCAGTTAGTCCATCTGAAACAGTGATTGTGAATTAACAGCTGTCAACTATGGTGCGCAAATGAGCGGTCTGAACATATTTACACAGCACATTTTTTATTTTGGTCGCACATGCGCACCCCAGTATATATACACACACACGCACATTATATCTATCTAAATATATATATATATATATATATACAGGGTGCGATTTGTGAAAAAAACAGAGGGGGGGATGCTTTTGAAAATGTAAAAAGTATAAAATATACATATATATATATATATATATTCATATAAGAAGTTTTCTTCCCTTTCTTTGTGACAGTGTGTGTATTGTGTCATGTGATAAGCTTTTCTTTACGACGTGCCTTTATTTCTGTGTTTCTCAGGTCCTGGTCTGGCCTTCATTGCATATCCAAAGGCCGTCACAATGATGCCACTACGGTCTGGGTGGGCCATACTTTTCTTCATAATGCTTCTGCTGCTGGGCCTAGACAGTCAGGTTAGATCGACACACACAAACACACACCTACACTTCCCGCTGCAATTAAATTAAAGCCACCGTTCACACAAAAATGAACATTCTGTCATTTACTCTCACTCATGTCGTTCCAAATCTAAATGACTTACTTACTTTTGCTAAACAAAAAAAAGAAGATAGAAGTAATTTTTGGGTGAACTATTTTTTTTAAGACAAACTAACCACTGAAACATAATTGGAAACTCCATTAAGTCTCCCGAGCTACCTCTGAGTAATGAAATGATCCTCTGGGTGGTGTGACATATGAGTGTCCTGGTGTTGGAATGAAAGACTGCAAACATTGAGATGGTTAAGCCAGCAGATCATAACGTTACAACATAGCACTCATTCCTGATGTGAAACGTCATCTCTCTGTGGCTGTGTGCCAGTGGCGAGGAATTACGCCCCCCCCTCAGGCTGTGTGCTGAAGCATGTATGTTTTGATTTTTCACAGTTCAGGGTAAAATGTGACCATTGTTTGTTCGTTAAGACTCTTTACCTTAGATGACTTGCCCCATTAAAGCAGTGTTTTTGAGAAAATGTTCATTAGTGATGTTTATTTAATGTTTTGTTTGTTTGTTTGTTTAATCAGGGATAATCATCATAAAGTTTTTTTATTTTTATTTCAGTGCTCATACACAATTTCACAATAATGATATATTATTTTACATAATAATTGAAAAAATATAGCCTGAAGCCTTATTTTACTAAAAACCCAACGGAGCTTTTTGAAACTCCGAATCAGTTAAACCATTGTGTCGCAAAATGATTCACTGGTTCACTGTTTTGTAAATTTCTTCCCTTTCTTTGTGACAGTGTGTGTATTGTGTCATGTGATAAGCTTTTCTTTACGACGTGCCTTTATTTCTGTGTTTCTCAGGTCCTGGTCTGGCCTTCATTGCGTATCCAAAGGCCGTCACAATGATGCCACTGCCGACGGTCTGGGCCATACTTTTCTTCATAATGCTTCTGCTGCTGGGCCTAGACAGTCAGGTTAGATCGACACACACAAACACACACCTACACTTCCCGCTGCAATTAAATTAAAGCCACCGTTCACACAAAAATGAACATTCTGTCATTTACTCTCACTCATGTGGTTCCAAATCTAAATGACTTACTTACTTTTGCTAAACAAAAAAAAGAAGATAGAAGTAATTTTTGGGTGAACTATTTTTTTTAAGACAAACTAACCACTGAAACATAATTGGAAACTCCATTAAGTCTCCCGAGCTACCTCTGAGTAATGAAATGATCCTCTGGGTGGTGTGACATATGAGTGTCCTGGTGTTGGAATGAAAGACTGCAAACATTGAGATGGTTAAGCCAGCAGATCATAACGTTACAACATAGCACTCATTCCTGATGTGAAACGTCATCTCTCTGTGGCTGTGTGCCAGTGGCGAGGAATTACGCCCCCCCCTCAGGCTGTGTGCTGAAGCATGTATGTTTTGATTTTTCACAGTTCAGGGTAAAATGTGACCATTGTTTGTTCGTTAAGACTCTTTACCTTAGATGACTTGCCCCATTAAAGCAGTGTTTTTGAGAAAATGTTCATTAGTGATGTTTATTTAATGTTTTGTTTGTTTGTTTGTTTAATCAGGGATAATCATCATAAAGTTTTTTTATTTTTATTTCAGTGCTCATACACAATTTCACAATAATGATATATTATTTTACATAATAATTGAAAAAATATAGCCTGAAGCCTTATTTTACTTACCCTTTTTTTTATAAGAAGCGTCAATTCCACTACTAAATTCTAAATTTAACCTAAACTAAAACATACAAAAACAAAACAGTTACTTAAAGGAATGAGAGTTTGCTGAAAATGTACTCACCCTCAGGCCATCTAAGATGTGAATGAGTTTGTTTCTTCATTGAGAGTTCAAACTGCTTAAAAAAACTCACAATGATCCACATGACTCCAGTCCATCAGTTAACATCTTGTGAGTGAAAAGCTGCGTGTTTTTAAGAAACAAATCGATTAAGACATTTTAACTTCAAACCATCACTTCTGGCCAAATACAAGTTCATAATCCATAATGACACTTTCTCATGTAATGCAATATGCTAAACAGTCATTAAAACACAGAAAATCAATGTCAATCTCTAAGCATGATGAAATGACAACACTAACAGTAACTAGTACCGCAATTCATTTATCATTTGCTGTTACTGCAAGAGCTCAGGCTTGAGCATGGATGAGTTTAACATTTTTAATGTTTATGCATTTTAAAGTTTGGTCTTACTTTTTGACACATTTTATATATATGTATAGTATATGCCTACGTCAAAATGCAAAAACTATGATCTATGAAAACAAAAACTGTAAAAACTAACAATGCTGTACTGGTGGTCACTAGAAGGTGTCCATACTGGACTGCATTTATCCAATGTATCACATGACTTCTGCTTCACAAACATTGGTATTGTTCAAATCACCTCACTTCTCATTTACATAAACTTAAATGGTCGCATTGTTCTGTAAATCACTCAGTTGAAAAAACTGGTTAAGTATGTTTTGAAGCTGGGATGCTGGTTTAAGATGGTCCTTTACTGGTTTATGCTGGTCCTTAGCTGGTCATTTGCTGGTCCTAAACTGGTCCGACCAGCATAAACCAGCAAAGGACCAGCTTAAACCAGCAAAGGACCAGCTCAAACCAGCATCCCATCTTCAAAACATACCTAACCAGCATATGCTGGTTTTTTCAACAGGGGTGATCGCATCTTTATAACTATTTTGTCAAACAAGGCCTTAACCAGGCATAACATCATACAGCAACAAGTGACAAAAGCGCTCTATTCCAGGTTAATTATTTTTTCATGGAATATAAAGTTAGTTGAAATTAGATTTATTGTATCCAAACAAACACAACAAGTGACCAGTGACAGGTCATTACAGCAGCTTATATATTTTTTCAGTAAGCACATAGTTTAAGTCGCAAGTACTTACCAGTGTTGTTATTATCAACTAAAACTAAAACAATTCAAAATCATTTTCATTAACTGAAATAAGCTGAAATAAAATATAAGTATTAGATGAAAAAAAAATTTTTTTAAAATGAGAAATAATGAATAAATTAATAAAAAATGAATAAATAAAATAATAAGTACTAAAATTACTAAAAATGACAGAAATATATTTCAGCTAAATAGAAATATTTATTTAAAAAGTAATAAAAAAATAACAAAAGCACATAACAAAATTACTCAAATTAAACTGAAAACTGAACATGTAAAATAAAAAAGTAAACTAACTGTAATAGATCAATTTAAGTTGAAGTACTAAAATGGGTACAAATTCAATATAAATAAATTATTTATAATTAAATAAATCATTTATTATTATTATTATAAATTATATAAAAACAAACTAAAAATGACAAATGCACTAAAATGAAAATGAAAACTGAAAATATAAAAATATGTAAACTAACTGAAATCAGTAAGTTTAAGTTGAAGCACTAAAATGACAAAAACGTAAAGGCTAAAAAAGAGAAAAACAAATAAAAAGTAATAAAAACTACCAAAGCACTTAAACTAACATTTAAAAAAAAAACGAAAATAAAAAAATGATAGAAAGTATTAATAAATACTACAGTGGTACATAAATAATTCTCAAATAGCACTGGTACTTCTTGAATCAGTTCCATCGCATGTGTGTTTTTTCTTCCATCAGTTTGTAGAAGTGGAGGGTCAGATCACCTCTCTGGTGGACCTGTACCCATCCCTCCTAAGGAAGGGATACCGGAGAGAAATCTTCATCGCTGTGATCTGCGTCATCAGTTACCTGCTGGGACTCACCATGGTCACTAAAGTAAGAGAGGGCGAGACAGAGCAGTGTGTTGTATTGATTCGGAGTGTTTGAATGCTGAATGTGTGTCTGTCTCTCTCAGGGTGGCATGTACGTCTTCCAGCTGTTTGACTACTACGCCGCCAGCGGTGTGTGCCTTCTCTGGGTTGCATTCTTTGAATGTGTTGCAGTAGCCTGGGTTTACGGTAAGTGCTCACTAGTGCTCGACTTTTCTACTTCACCTCTATAATAAACGTATACAAAATCTTAAAATCAGGGAATTTCGACTTTTTTTCAATAAAAGAAATCTATCAATCATATTTTAATTCATTTGGTATTATATAAATATATCATTTCTAGTTTTAAAGGATATTTTATAATAACTGAAGGCTTTTTATTTGAATTTAATTTAGTTTTTATTGTAATTTTATTTAACTTTTTCTTCATTTTTCTCTTAATTTAAGAAAAAAGTAAATTCAGACTTTAATACATGTATTTTAAAAAACTGTTAAAATCAGTGAATTTCTACTTTAAGGAAATAAATATTTCAATCAATTCAATTCATTTGTATACTGATTTTTCAAAAAAAAAAAAATGAGGATTTTAATTCCTAATATATACACATTTTAAAATGTTTAAAGTTTAAAAATTTTCCGTTATATACACTACCATTCAAAAGTTTGGGGTCAATATGATTTTTTTTAAAGAAACTGATCATTTTATGCAGTAAGGATGCCATAAATTTATCAAAAATGACAGTAAAGACATTTATAATGTTACAAAAGATTTCTATTTCAAATAAATGCTCTTGGTGGAAATTAAATTCAAGTTTAATTTTCAATTGTAATAATATTTCACAATATTACTCTTTTAACTTTTATTTTTGATCAAATAAGTGACTTTCAAAAGCATTAAAAAATCTTACTGCCCCCAAATTTTTGAATGCTGGTGTATTAATATACATATGAACCTAAAATCATCATGTTGATGCATAAAAGAGCTCATGGATGTTGTGCATCACATGCCCAGATACACAAATCATCAGAAAAATCTTTCTGATTTTTGAAAAAGAGGTTTCAAGGTATTTGAGTGTGAATGTGACCATAAAAGAGTCATGTGATGAAACACTGTTAACAATCATAAACACACACTATATGCACTATTATTAAACGGGTGTCTCTTCAAAAACTGTGGTCACTTGTGTTTACAGCATAAATCCTGAGCTCATGCCTCTTATGATCTTTGCATTAAGCTCATTAATGTTGCTCAATCAACAGTCTAACAACGTCTGCTGAGATTAATCTTATATAATCTTATTTAGTCTTATATAATCACATCAGTCCTCGGGGCTTACTTCAGATCTCTATTTTTCATCCCGAGTGGCCCCACATGAAATCTGCATACTTTTCCTCATGTTTTCAGTGTTGATGGTTCGGAAAAACCCAACACAAAAAGAAAGATCCCAGCACAAATCTTGACTGCATGTGTGCGTTTGCAGGGGCTGATAATTTCTACGATGCTATAGAGGACATGATCGGCTACAGACCCAACAGCTGGATGAAATGGAGCTGGATGCTGATCACACCCGTCCTTTGTGTTGTACGTGTGCAAACACAATTCATGCTTGAGAAATATGGCCAGCAGCAATGGTTTGTGATTATCCCCATCTTTCCATTTCAGGGTTGTTTTGTCTTTTCATTGGTGAAATACAAGCCGCTCACCTATAACAAGTTTTACGAGTATCCTGATTTATATATATATATATATATATATATTATTATTATTATTATTATAACTTAAGGCTTTTTATTTTTATTTTAATAGTAAAATTTCTTTACAATTTAAGAAAATAAGTTAATTACTTCCCCTCTACAATAAATTAGTATTTAAAAAACTGTTAAAATGTGTGAATTTCTACTTTTTTTAAAGAAAAGAAATCTAACAATCATATTTGAATTCATTTGGTATAGATATTGGTTTTCCAAAAAAGACTATTATTTGCTCATACAAGCCGCTCACCTATAACAAGTTTTACGAGTATCCTGATTGGTCCATTGGATTGGGTTGGGCTCTTGCGCTGGCTTCTATGATTTGCATCCCGATGATGGTCGTCATCAAAATCATCCAATCAGACGGCTCCCTGATAGAGGTGAGAAATTCATGAACTGCACATAAATACGTCAAACATACACATCTATTGGCATTTTGATCATATATTTTTTTATTAGAAAAGTACAATATATCTGACATTAGGATGCTTCTTAAGTTAGAGCAAAACTTGTCTAGACATTCTACATATAAAGAAGTATTTTATAGAAAAACAGTCATTTTAGATTTAAAGGATTATTATAATAACTTAAGGCTTTTTATTTTCATTTATTTTCATTTTCATTTTAACTTTAAAAAAAAGTTAATTTAGACTTTTTTTTTTGTTTACTTCCCCTCAATAGTAAATGTAAAAACAACTGTTAAAATCTGTGAATTCAATTTTTTTTCCTAGATTTTTTTTGTAAAAGAACAAACAAACAAAAAAGCAATCTATATGATTGACAAAATCTGTTTTGTCCATCATATTTTAATTAATTTGGTATTGTATACACAGATAATTCTTAAAAAAAAAAGTCATTCTTGTTTTAAAGGTTTTGTTTTATTTAATTAAAAAATTTTCTCTTATTTTTTTAAATAAAAAAGCGAATTCAGAATTATCTAAGCCCCCTCAATAATAAATGTGTAAAAAATGTTGAAGTCAGGAAATTTCTACTTTTTTCATGAAAAGAAATTGATCAATCATATTTAAATTTTTTTGCTATTATATAAATAATATATGTATTGTATTGTATAAATAATTTATACTTCCCCTCTACAATAAATTAGTATTTAAAAAACTGTTAAAATGTGTGAATTTCTACTTTTTTTAAAGAAAAGAAATCTAACAATCATATCTGAATTCATTTGGTATAGATATTGGTTTTCCAAAAAAGACTATTATTTGCTGATTTTAATCCATACATTTTATTTTTGATTCAATCTCAATGCTGTCAAGGTTATTTTTAAATCGGTTTATAATATCATCCATGATTTCACTTCTGGGTCATAAAATCTGCTATTGTCTTCAAATCTATGTCACTGCATTTGTAATTTTTAATGATAGTCTTGAAAACGTCCTCAAATCAATGAATGCGTTGTGTTCAGCGGATCAAAGCCGTGGCGGCGCCGGTTAAAGGAGGCGCAAGCTCTCGTCCGAAGGAGTACAGCCAGAAGAACAGCGAGCTGCTTCACCCGCTGGACCCCAACGGCATCCATACCTTCACCAAACACAGCCACACCATCATAGAAACTACTATGTGAGGCTCTCTAAGAGAGATTCCCATATTCTCCCGCTCCTGTCCTCTATATGGGAGATCCCGTTTTCCTGTTGTCCCGCTCCCTTCCCCTCCATTCCTCTCTCTCGCTCTGCACTAGTGCGTTTTTATGAAATGATCTTATATCAATATATCTTTTTTGCATTGTAGGATTTGTATTCTGATTGTAATCAATGGTATTAGCATTAATGCTGATATTGTAATAACCTGATGTGAGCTTGCTGTCTGGGGCGGTTTGTTTAATCTGTAGTGTTTCACATTAAGCCATGACCTAACCAGGAACGACAGGATTTACTGCTCATCGCATTATGATTTCTTTCATATTTTGGAATTTTGGTCCTACAGAGCCACAACGAGACATTTTGCTTTCTATTTTGGTCCTGTCAATCTGAATAGCCCCGCCTACAACAAAAATTTTCTTAAATTTTTGTCTTTAAATTGTCTTAAATTTTCTCTTATTTTTATTTTATTTTTTTTAAATATTATTTTTAAGTGAATTCAGACTTTTCTACTTCCCTTCAATAATACATTTATTAAAAAGACTTAAAATCAGGAAATTTCTACTTTCTTCAAGAAAATATATAATTTAATTAATTCGGATTTTAATTCATTTGATTTGGTATACATAAGATTCCCTTTTTTTAAAAAAACAAACAAAAAAACATTTTTAATGTTGTTCACACTAAATCTAAAACAAAATTTTTAAATACATTTTTTTTTTTATTATTAAAAAAAATTTATAATATCAATAATTTCAAAATTATTGAACAAAAAAAAAAGGGCTATCAAAATAAATTCTATATCATTGCTTTATTTTTTATAATAGTCTTGAATACCAATTCATTCACTCAAATGAATGTCACAGCGAAATTTCATTGGTCCAAAATCCTGCTCCGCGTAGATTTACATAAACCATCAATTTTTTTTCTGATTTTGTTGCTTTGCATTGCATTTTACTGTGTATGATGACTTTTATTGTGTCGCACCTGGTTAGAATGCAATTCATCAGCAGAGAGAGCGAGTTTTAGCTTCATTTTTAGGAAGTCTTGCTGTAAAACAGCAACCATCTAAATGTGACATACGCTACATTATGACGTCCGTCAGTGGTTGTGGCAGTAACTCTTGTTCGATGAGGTTCTTAAATGTTCTTTGTCTTGAAGAAAAATGAATGTACCTCCGCTTTGAGCGGATGCTGTGCACAGACATGCACACACACGTAAGACATAAGCAAACCTTAACACTCTGTCCTTTCGCTCTCCTTGAACCATAGTGATCACTGCCATCACACACACCGAGCCGCTGAGTTCCTCTAACACTGTACAGCTGTGTTCACTAATAGAAGTATCATTTGATGCACTATTATAAGCATCATTTACTGTAAGATGATCTGAGAGCTGATGATTATCAACACCACGCAGGGCCGTTTGGCAGCACTTTACTAGCTGTTCATGTACAGTGGGGGTATATATATATATATATAT
>NW_015652301.1:41425-44781 GCF_001515625.1 Sinocyclocheilus rhinocerous | reverse complement strand
ATATATATATATATATATATATATATATAATTTTTTCATTTTATTTAACTTTCCTAAATGTTTTTGTTTTAAAGAAAAGTTAATTCAAACTTTTCGACTTCCTCACTTATATAAATTTATTAAAAACCTGTTAAAGTCAGCAAATTTCTACTTTTCTTCAAGAAAATAAATGTATCGATCATATTTTAATTCATTTGGTATTGTACACATAGCTTTTTTTAAAAGACTGTTATTTAAGAATGAATAAAAATCTATTTTTTAGATGTTTTATTTTATATTCAATGCTTTTTGTTGTTGTTTTAGATTAATGCTAAAGAGCATGACATGCAGACAAAAATATGTGACCATGAATTAAGAATTTGTTCCCTTGTTTTAGTCAAATTATGTCCACAAATGAATCCGTTCCCTCATTTTAATTAAATCAAAATAGGGAATGCGTGCCGTTAGTACAACGTGACCTCAATTTACTAAAATGAGAGAATGAATAAATAAGTTGTGGGAACAATTTCTTAATTTGTGAAAATGATTTAACTAAAACGAGGGAATATATTCCCACATATTATGTGCAGGGCTCTGTATGAATTGTGTATATATAAATTTTTCGGATTGTTTTCTTTGTGAATTATATATCAGCATAATAATTTGAGGAAAAAGCTGACATGAACAAAACCTGATGAGCATCTTGTGCTTCAGTGGACTGTCTGTACAAAGAGTCACATGATCAATATCACTAATTCACTTGCATTTCATTAGTGACCTAGATATAGTGCATCATTTTGTATATATTATTATTTTTTGATTCCAATCAAATTAATTGATTTTGATGGGAATCATCAATTTAGATTCCCAGGCATTTCAGACATTTGGAAGCCGCTAAAATTTGAGGAAAAAGCTGACATGAACAAAACCTGATGAGCATCTTGTGCTTCAGTGGACTGTCTGTACAAAGAGTCACATGATCAATATCACTAATTCACTTGCATTTGATTAGTGACCTAAAATAGTGCATCATTTTTTTTTTTTATTCCAATCAAATTCATTGATTTTGATGGGAATCATCAATTTTGATTCCCAGGCATTTCAGACGTTTGGAAGCCGCGGTATATCACATGATTGAGCACAGCCAAACTCGCTCACAATCATTAAACCATCGGCTTTCAGAATGAACGCAGGAAATAGCCCTGGGCTTTATGTCTAAGTACGAGATTGTCTCTTTAGCCTTAAAACCTCCAAATATTCAAGCTAATCACCAACAGCAAAGAACTGCCCCTCATAATACTTCTGTGTCCTTTACCTTCGACCACCCAGCCTCCATAAATACCGTCCCCTCTGACCCCAGCGACTTTGTACACATCAGCTCATCCGACCTGCCCTTTGACCCCTGAACCCTTCTAGACTTAGCTAAACCCTCTGACCTATTTACACCCATCTTGAGCTAACTGTTCAGTGTTTGCTCATTTGTAGTATTTTCATTTATCTAAAATTTGCCTTTTTGTATTTAACCATTTTATACTGTACCTGATGTGATTGGTCATTTGCCTATATTTTTTCTGAATGTATTCAGAACTTTATATTTAAACGTTTATTAGTTGTCAGCCTAAATGCAATTTGCAGTTGTGCAACATTTGTAAACAATTGGCTTCGTCCATTTCTTAATATAATCTCAGCTGGAAAGTACTGTAATATGATGAAAACAGGAAATTCAAGATCAGATTTTTCATTCACATTTTGCTGTACTGTAAGGTAACTTGATTAAACAAAAACAAACAAAAAAATCTTGTAAAACCAAGGTTTTGTGACAGACACTATTCTATATGCATATTGCATCTTTCAGACAAAATAAAAATGTCCAATCTTGGTATGTGTTGTGTAAAGTCTGTTCAGAAACGTCTATGCCTGCTCTTTGATGTTCTGTACCAGAATGGACCGGGATGTGGAGGTTGATGGTCAAGTTCACATCACGTCCTGACAGGCACACGTGCTGGAACGACAGCGAGAGATCCCAACATGCACCTGTCTTCAGTTTAAGCTTGTTTCCTTACCACAGACAGGGTTACATACACTGGTTTTTAGCCTTTATTTTTTTTTAAAAAGGAAATGATCATTTCTAACCCAAGAATATTAAATGTACATCTTATTCATAGCATTCTACATATTTAACATCCAGGAAAAAGGGTTTATACACAGAATAGAGGATTGTGGGTAAACGATATACAGAGACGGATCTGCTTTTAAAAGTTAGACTTAAAACAAGCTCCTTTGAAGGACTTACCTTAAAATCTGAATTTACTTCTGGTTTGTATCAGGACATAAAGCGCCTTATGATACGCAAATGGCATCACCGAACCGCGTCACATGCACCTGAAACATTCATATCAAGACATCACTCTTGGAGAGGGTAAAATTGTAGCTTTTCATCAAGAAAAATTTTTAAAAATCGATTGTCAAACTGTCATGGTTTTGATCTCAGAGAAAGATTTTTATCGTCTGAACAGACAACAGATGGCTTGAAGTTTCTCGGTGTTTTGTGAAAACCTGCATCCACATCAAAGTGTTCTTGTTGACAGCAGAAACTAATAGAGCGTGTTATTCATTTATAATACAAACAAAAGTGGCATGTATGAACTAAAAGTGTACAAACGAAAGTCACGTGCCACTGTGAATGGTCAAATCAACTTTGAAGATGTGGCTTGTTTGGTGCGGGATGATTTTTAAAAAAGCATGAAAAATCAGTAGTGGGTCCTCACTTGTGAGAAAAAAAAAGTTTGAAAATGATCAAATACATATTGACAAAGTAGTGCTAACGTGTCCACTGTGCAGTTGAGAGAGAGAACCATTTGTGCGAAACTGAAAATTGTGCTCTGTGTTTGTGTTGCTCATCAGAGGTCAACTCTTCTCGGATTGTGTGCAGAAACCACGGACAGTTGAGAAGGGTCCTGGCAGTTTTTAGGTGGCCAAACGTGTGCCTGAGCGAGAGGGTTTCTGCTAATGACCAGCTGCAGATGCTCTCCGGCCTCTGTGATCAACGGCACAGCTAGACAACAGTCAAAATCACGTGTCCGTGCGTGATTGACCTGTTAAAAATAGTCAGAAACAAAATCAGTAGATTGAACTCCGAGATGTAAAAAGTCATTTATTGCTGTGATGCAAAGCTGAATTTTCAGCATCATTACTCCAGTCTTCAGTGTCACATGATCCTTCAGAATCATTCTAATATGCTGATTTCCTGCTAATGAAACATTTCTTATCAAATGTTGAAAGCAGCTTCATTTTTGTGCAAACTGTGATGCATTTTTTTTTTTTTTTTAGGATTCTTTGATGAATAGAAAGTTCAAAAGAACAACATTTATTTGAAA
>NW_015652301.1:31370-41368 GCF_001515625.1 Sinocyclocheilus rhinocerous | reverse complement strand
GGGTAATTAGCTATTGAGCAATGCGAAAACTGCTGATAATACTGAGGGATCTTATATATGAATGCTTAGATAGGTGTCGTATTCCTATAGGTAGATGGGGATCAGCTGAGAGTCAGCTGATGCGAGCTTGACTATCGTGACCTGCCAGAACTAACGCTACGCTTGATTTCTTTAAAAAATAAAATAAAATCTTACTGACCCCCTAAAAAAAACTGTCAAGGTAAAAGGAACAGTTCAAACTTCTAGAACACAGACGACATGAAGGTGAATAAATAGTGACATTTTCCATTTTGAGGTGAACTATCCCTTTAAGAAAAGGTCAGTCGGTAGAATACGTCACCTGTAGAATACGGTCATATGGGCGTAACCCAGCTTGGTCCGCAGGCCCATCCGGACGGATCATGTTCACGTTAACACCCTTTTCCAGCAGACCGTCGGACACGCTGAACCCAAAATCCCTGCTGTCAACATCCTTCTGCATACAGATCTGAGACAGAGGGAGACAATGAAGATCTGACAGGCATTCAGTTGTGATTTCAACCGCTGGGAAAGTGAACATTACCTTATGAAGCTCTAATGGCATTGATGGGCTGGTGTCCTTCATGTCTTCCAGTACAGCGGTGTTCTCTGAGGTCCTCTCTGGGCTCAATGCGAGAGTTTTGGTCCTGCCTTCATTCTGCTTCTCGCTGTCTTCTCCTAAACTCAGCGTGCTGCCTGACATTATAGTAGCCTACAAAGAAAATATAACACTCCAATACAAACTGCACCACATTTGGAATGACATGCGGGACTAACATGAATGATGACGTTTGCGGTCGGTCTTGTTCTATTAAGAGATTTAAATACTCTTTGATTTTGGTTACTTGTATCGTTGTAAAGATTTTGGTTAAAAAATGACTTTTTTTTATTTTATGCCCTTCTGCTGCCCAAGGCTGCATTTATTTGATCAATAATACAGTAAAACAGTATAAATACAGTGATATTGTGAAATATTACAATTAAAAATAAATGTTTTCTAGTTTAATATATTTAAAAATATAACTTATTCCTGTGATGCAAAGCTGAATTTTCAGCAGCATTACTCCAGTCTTCAGTGGCACATGATCCTTCAGAAATCATTCTAATATGCTGATTACTTTTGGTTAAAAAAAAAATATTTATCTTGGTAAAGATTTTGGTCGAAAATGACTTACTGTATATCATGGTAAAGATTTTGGTTTAAAAAAAATCCTTATATCTTGGTAAAGATTTTGGTTGAAAAATCCTTATCATGGTAGAGATTTTGGTTACAAAAAAATCATATCTTGGTAAAGATTTTGGTTGAAAAATCCTTATCATGGTAGAGATTTTGGTTACAAAAAAATCATATCATGGTAAAGATTTTGCTCAAATCACATGTCATGGTAAAGATTTTTGTTGAGAATTACTTCTATCATGGTATAGATTTTGGTCATGTTGCCCACCTCTACGTAACAAAGTGGGAGTGGCTAGAAAGCCAAAACATAATGATTTAACAATCGAAGCACATAGACTGTATATAAAGTGTTGATAAAGAGTCGATTCACCTCAAGTTCCCGCAGGATTTCCGATTGGCCGCAGGTCTCCAGGTCCTGAAGAGCTTGTGACCAATAGTTCTCCTGAGCATCTGTATTGTTGTGGCTGTGACAGCGTGCGGGACTGACAGATCTGTGTCAATGCAAAGCAACCTGGGTAATGTAAGGCCAGGTGTACTATTGGAAACGGAGCTCTCTCTCTCTTTATAAAACTGTACTGTACGGCATGATTGAAACAGTCACTGTGCACTGTTCTCAGCTGCGGTTAGAGAAAGAGAAACACACACTGATGTGTCTGAAGAGGCCGTGCACTAATTCAGGAGATAAAATGATAAAAATGAGCGATAAAAAAGAAGCAGACAAGGGCGGATGACAGCGAGTGGTCCACGGATGATTAGTAAGGCAGACGAGAGACAGAAAACCTGAGAAAAAATAGAGAAGAGAAGAGTAGGAGCATACAGAGACTATGGAAGCAAACAGGCTAGTATTGTATGTAGACTGTGTGCATCTTGAACAAGCGTTTAGCCACAGAAACTAAAACCGCAACAGAAAAAGCGTATGCCATAAAGGATTTACAAAGAAAGGCCATTAACTTTCCACTGGATCATCAAAATTACATATAATCACCATCAAATTGTCTAATTTAACAAATATGTGTGAATCTCATACTGTAAAAAAAAATGTATACCTGTATTTAGACTTGTGCCGGTATTCGGTAATGCCATATATCACGGAAATGAATATGCACGAAGTTATTAAACCTGTTATACTGTATTATGACAGCACTTTTTTTAAAACTTAATTTCAATATCGTGATAATACCGTATACCGTAATAAAAGCATTAGCAATTAATCGCAACATGAAAATTTGATACCGGCATATCCCTACCTGTATTACGGTACATTAATCGCTTACATACATACATAAATTTCCATTTAAGTACAATTTTTTTAGTACTTGCTGTTGTCACTTTTAGTTACTTCAGTTTTGTAATGTTTAAGACTTCATTTAAATAAGTTTATATACATATAAATATACATTACCATACACCCAAAAGTTTGGGGTCAAAAAGTATTTAAGTATTCATTTTTTTAATTTTTACTTTTATTATACAAACATGCATTAAATTGATCAAAAGTGCCAATAAAGTCATTCACAATGTTTCAAAAGATTTCGATTTCAAATAAATGCTGTTCTTTTGGACTTTATATTCATCAAAGAATGTATCGATTTCCATAAAAATATGAAGCAGCACAACTGTTTTCAACACTGACAATAATATGAAATGTTTCTTGAGCAGCAAATCAGTTTATTAGAATGATTTCTGAAGGATCATGTGACACTGGAGAAATGATGCTGAAAATTCAGCTTTGATCACAGGAATAAATTACTTTTTTTTTTTTTAAATGTATTGTAACAATTGTAATAACAGTTCAATATTTTTACTCAATTTTTGATTAAATAAATGCAGACTTGGTGATCATAACATATTTTAAAAATCTTACTGACCCCAAATTTTTGAACGGAAGAGTACATAATTTGCTATGATAAAAAAAAAAAAAGACCAAAAATCATAATCTTGTAAAATTGTCAGTATTTTACAGACAGTGCATGACAACATGTTCAGGCTACAGTTCACTCCAAAATCAAAATAATAGAAATAAATTATATTTTGAAGCAAGTAAAAGTAGTTTGTAATACAAATGATTAAACAGTGATGTATGAATGAGTTACAATTCAAATAATGTGTCTTTGAATTATGACCTGGACATGTTCTTGATGATCCACCTGTATGTTTCATTCTTAAGTGCACATACATGGAAAATAATAATCGACAAACCACGAGAAAGAATAACAGCCACATGATTTTGTGTTAGCAACCAAAACTATAAAACAAGCAAGAAATGTTCTTATGCACAAGTGTCCTTCTCATAAAGAAATCAGCTGTTATGCTTCTTTAACCTCCTAGTTCCTGACTAGTATCTCTAAGATAATAAAGATGAAGTACTGTACCAATAGAATCAAGCTGTGTCCCTAAACGAACTCTCACCCAGAGTATGTCCAGTCCTCCTCGCCCAGCCTCCCATCATACATTGTAGGCCGGTGGGCGTGTCTTCTGGAGAGCAGCGGGCTCCTGTGATTGGTCTGTCTCCAGTCATTGGGATGAAGAGTGAAATCAGACGCCCTATGAATATAGACACCTGAAAATAAAGGTTTAGGTTTGATTATGCTCAAACATGAGTTAGATTTGAGAGCTATGATGAAGGGGAAGATGTTCCAGAAATAACGACTATAAGGAATATAGTGTCCTGTATTTATGGATCTTTTATGGTCCTTTTGGAGCTTGAAAGCATCTAGTGACTATAAAAAAAGTTGCTTGGAAACTCTGCTAAATGTAATCTTTTGTATTCAACAGAAGTTATACAGTTATGGATACATTATATTTCATTTTTGGGTGAATCATCTTCAGTGTTGCCAATTAGGATATTTTTAAAATGCCATCAAAGAAAAAAAATTACACAACTGTGGGATGTGGATTTTTGGATACTTTTATAATGTACGTCGGCTGGCAAAAGGTCACTAAAAATATCAGACAGAATTTTAATTTCCTTTATGAAGACAAAAGATTTTTAAAGGAATTGGGGAAGTAAAAGAACAGATGCATTTAAAGACAAAAATAGCTAAAATACAATTTCTATCTCGCATTTTAAACAATTGATTATGCAAAGTGCTTCAAAAAATATAAAATAGACAATTACAATCAAAGAAAGAGTAAAAAAAAATTAAGAGCATCTATCTATCTACCTATCTATCTATCTCTCTATCTCTTATCTATCTATCTATCTATCTTTTTATCTTATCCATCTATCTATCTATCTCTCTTTATCTATCTATCTGTCTCTTTCTCTCTTATCTATCTATCTATCTATTTACAGTGGGTACGGAAAGTATTCAGACCCCCTTAAATTGTTCTTTGTTATATATCTATCTATCTATCTCTCTCTTATCTATCTATCTATCTATCTATCTATCTCTCTCTTATCTATCTATCTATCTATCTATCTATCTCTCTCTTATCTATCTATCTATCTATCTATCTATCTCTCTCTTATCTATCTATCTATCTCTCTCTTATCTATCTATCTATCTCTCTCTCTTATCTATCTATCTCTCTCTTATCTATCTATCTATCTATCTCTCTCTCTTATCTATCTATCTCTCTCTTATCTATCTATCTATCTCTCTCTCTTATCTATCTATCTCTCTCTTATCTATCTATCTATCTCTCTCTCTTATCTATCTATCTCTCTCTTATCTATCTATCTATCCATCTCTCTCTTTATCTCTCTCTCTATCTTATCTATCTCTCTATCTCTATCGTTCTCTTTATCTCTCTCTCTATCTTATCTCTCTATCTAATTTTATTCCATATATATGATGTATAAAATACAGAATATTTAGATAAGCACAAACTGCGTATAAACTAGTTTAGCTAAAATTATCCAAATAATAATAATAAAAAAAAATAGAATAAATTAAATTAAAATATTGTATTTTATGGGAATCCTGCAGCTGTAAACTGTGACTGGATGCGGGGGAAAATGAGCTAGTTTTCATTCTTTTTGGGCAGGTTTGGGTCAGTTTTTGGTTTAAAATTTTTCTGGGACCTGGCAACCCTGACTATCTCTTTAATTTTCCAAGGCTCCTTCACTGACCTCAATAAAAGAAAACTCTTAGGACAAATCGCAATCCAGGCACAGTCATCTTTTCTGAACCCTCTTGCCCACTTGATTAATGTCCAAATGAGTTAATTAACCCTCGCTGACCTTAAGTTTCAGCCCATGTTAACATTCAATTACGTTTGTCATCATCTTCTGTACCTTGACTTCCATAGCCGGCATCTAAGGCCGAACTATCCCACGAGTCCATGGCTGAATCCAGACTGGGCGGTGTGGTCAGGCGGTGAAGTTCAGAGTATTTCCCTCGCCTGAGAGAATCTGAGCGATCGTCTTCCATGTCACTGGCGCACGAAGCCGTCCTGGACGGGCTGCCCCTGTCTGACTCCAAAAGTGCTGAAAAAGACAGATGTGGGTCAGGAGGACAAGCACTGATGCATTATTTATAAAGATGCTTTAAATTACATGTCGAAAATGTTTGCATGCACACACACAGGTCTAAATTCTGACACTTACGTTCAGATCGCTTCTTGATCTTGAGCGTAACCGTGTCTCCGGCGGTCTGCAGCAGGTGGATGGCCTCGCTCAGAGGTTTTCCCTTGAGGCTCATGTTATTGATGGCCAAAACACGGTCACCGATATGAAGAGCACCAGTCCTTTACACATAAAATCTCATGTAAAAGTCAGGTGACTCTAACTGCATTGCAGTCCCCACACTGTCCTCTAGATATCACATGTGAGCCTGCTGCTCAAGATGTCAGAAGATGTGTGTTATGAGACATGCAGGTTTGAGTATGTATTATTCATGTACTGCTGCATGAAACACTGGATGAGGTGGTGAGTGTTTGTGTGCACCTGTGTGCGAGGCCGTTGCGGGTCAGGCTGGAGATCAGGATGGGGTTGAAGGGCTCTTCAGTGCCTGAAATGGTGATTCCAAGAGGACCTCCGTGTCTCTTGAGCTCTACTGTGAATATGACTGAACCGGACGACTCTAATTCATCTGCAATAAACAAATACACAAGTTAAAATGTCCCCAGTACAAATGAGAATCAGCATTTTTTTTTTTTGAAGAGTACACACACACACACACAAAAACACACTCACCCAGGTTGTCTTCGTCTTTCTGAATCCGCAGTTTGACCATCCCCTCGGCCTGCTGGAGGACCATCATGGCCTCATCCATCCCACAATTATCCAGCCGAACATTATCAACAGCCAGCAGACGATCACCTGGCTCCAGGGTTCCTATTCTATTATAAAAGGCCATTTCAGATCAATATCTATCAGTTTTTCTTGTCAAAGAAGGTTTATCAAATGAATAGTTGTATTGATGGTTTACCTGTGTGCAATACTGCCTCTCTGTATCTCAGAGATGATCAAAGGTTTTCCTGGCTTCTTGCTCACTGCAAATTAGAATTTATTTGTAGTAAATGTATTTCTTTATTTTGCAACACAATTACACCTCAAATTTGATATTATATTGAGAGCATTGAATGCTGGGTGCATTTGATCCGTAAACTATTCTAGGTCACCAGCGCCCTCTTTTGGTCATCACTCACCACTGATCGTAATGCCCAGCTCCACTCCACGTCTCTTGGGCAACTTAACCTGAAATGTGCCACTACTGGGAATGACTGATTCTGTGAGATACACACACAGCAATATACATCAAAAACCTGAGATTGTGTGTTCAGATCACATTCAAAATCAAGTCACTGATCTTTGACTGAAATGACATTTTGTACCTGCTACATCAAACTCCACCTCCAGTATGACCTTATTGGCCAGTGCTGCATCTCGGAGCAGCTGATTGGCCTCTTCCAGTGTTCCATCCTCAGTGGGAATTCCATTAATGGAAAGAATTCTGTCTCCAATTTGTAACACCCCACACCTGGAACGCAAAAATATATGGCACATGTTCAAATAAACAGACACGTTCATACGCACATATAGTAACAAATACTAGATAACGTAAGACTAAGAATATTTTATCACTGATTGTTACATTTTAATTGAAACAAATGTACACTAGTGTTTAAAAGGATAGTTTTGATGGAAGCCTATTTTCACCACTTGAGAAAAGAAAAAAAAAAAAGGTAATTGTGACATTTTATCTCACAATTATGACTTTTTCTAGCAATTCTAACCTTTTTTTAAAGATACAAACTCAGAATTACGATTTGTGTTTCTGCCACAGAATAGAAAATAAAGGTAGAAAAAGTACGAATTGCAAGTTAAAAAGTTGCAAATTACCTTTTTTTGAATTCTGCAAAACATTATAAGACTCTATACAATAATTGAAATAATAATAATATAAAGATGATGATAACAGAATGATTGATAGATAGAATGACAGATAAACATCATCATCGTAATAATAATAAAAAAAAGTGTTCCTTGGAAGAAAAAAAAGATTTCATTCTTTTATGCTCAACAAGTCTGCATTTATTTGTTACAATTTAATACAATTTTACATTATTACAATTTAAAATCACGCTTATATTTCAATATATTTTAAAATGTAATTTAGTCCAATGATGCAAAGCTGAATTTTCAGCAACCATTACTATTACTACTATCAATGATGAAAACAGTTGTGCTGCTTAATATTTTTGTGAAAACCATGATACATTGTTTTATGATTTTTTGATGAATAGAAAGTTCAAAAGAACAGAATTTATTTGAAATCGAAATATCCATTGCTTGATATTGTAATAAACGGATTCAAAATATATCTGTGGTTTGGTTTTATATCCGGTTGTTGGTTTGTATTTTGATAAATGGGACTGAGAGGTCAACCGAATAATAGCAACTGCGCAGTAAACGTCTAAAATCCTGAAGCAAGCTGTCACAGGTGATCTTGGTACTGGGCCAAATCAGCGTCTCAGCTTTCTCTCATGCTGTAAGGCTCTTGCGTGAAATCTTTTTTTTCAGCCCACGGGTAAACAAGCTAATAAATCACACAATTAAGTTTTTTGAGAATGTAAAAATGCTAAAAGTTTCCTGTAAGGGGTAGGTTTAGGTGTAGGGTTGGTGTAGGGCGATAGAAAATATGGTCTGTACAGTAGAAAAACCATTACGCCTATGGAGAGTCCCCACAAGGATAGCAAACCAGACATGTGTGTGTGTGTGTGTGTGTGTGTGTGTGTACATGTACATACATCTCTCCACAGGCTCTAAATGCACTAGACAATGGCTTCGGCATGCATCACGTCTACAGTTTGACAGCTCGGAGCAGCGGCGTCCTCTCACCTTTCAGCAGGTGTGTCAGGCTCTATAAAGCGAACACAGGCAGGCGCTGACAGCGGTTCTGTAGCAAACACTCCCCCCTGTAACTGCAGGCCGAATCCAGAAAGAGGATCTCCTCTCAGAAGCACCTCACTGGTTTCTATATGCACCACCTGACCTCCGGCGCCCACTGTACTCGTCGCCAGAGACACTGAGAGAGAATGTTTCATATGTTTAATATTTAATCAAATTCAATCATTATTTGACATACAATAATGCAAAGTGGAGCTAAAAACCCTTAAAGCAGCACTATGTAACTTTTGGCGCTCTAGTAGCTAGTTAATAAACAGAACTGCACACATCCCGCGGAAGAACATTCCAACCGGAGCTACTTCTCTAAGTTTATGTCTATGGCGATTCACGCAGGTATGTGTTACTCCGCAGCGGTGACGACCCGACCAGGCTACAATAGTCCAAATATAAGTACTTATTATAAGTGTAATGTAGTGATTCGGAATAAGACAAAAACAAAGTTTGGAAGATGAATTCATGATGTACTCGCTCATTATATACATTTTGTACATTTTGAACACAGAAAAAGTTACATAGTGCTGCTTTAATCATGGTTTAAAAAAAAATTTACGTTTGTGAGTAAGATCAGAGTCCTGTACACTGATGTTGAGAGTCTGCTGAAAGTGAACGGTGGCTTATGCACTCCTTTCAAGGTTGGTAGAGGTGTCAGACAAGGGTGTTCTTTGTCGGGAATGCTCTACTCAATAGCCACTGAACCTCTATTGCAGCAGATAAGATTTAATTTGAATGGTGTGCATATACCTGGTTTTAACTGTAATGTTCATTTATGATGTGATTGTTATGCTCAATAATCAAAAAGATATAGAGATTTTATTAAGGTTACTTGAGGATTTTAAAGTTTTATCCTCTGCTAGAGTAAATTGGAACAAAAGTGAAGCTTTAGGGTGTGGAAAGTGGGTGAGTGGGAGGCTAAGATTTCCTGAAGGTTTACGTTGGAATAGGGAAGGTTTTAAATACGTAGGTGTTTTTTTAGGAAATTATATCATGTTAAAGAACAACTGGGATGGAGTTGTTTAAAAACGTAAAGGTTGTTTAGCTAAATGGAAGTGGTTGGCCCCAAATATGTCTTATAAGGGGCGTATTTTAATTATAATTAATTTAGTTGCTTCATCTCTCTGACTTAAAGGGGTCATATGATGCTTTTTTAAAGATCATTATTTTGTGTATTTGGTGTAACAGAATATGTTGACATGCTTTAATGTTCAAAAAACACATTATTTTTCAAATACTGTACATTATTGTAGGTCCTCTATGCCCCGCCTCTCTCAAACGCTTCGTTTTCTACAAAGTCCCTCCTTCCGACAAGCGCAGTCTGCTCTGATTGGCCAACTGACCCAGTGCATTGTGATTGGCCAAACACCACAAGCACGCGTCGGAAATGTAACACCCCTTACCATAACCGCGAGCTTCACCTTTCAAAGTAAATATCAGTTAATAATGACGTTA
>NW_015652301.1:0-29370 GCF_001515625.1 Sinocyclocheilus rhinocerous | reverse complement strand
CTGTTTTTATTCGCGCGAGTGACACGAAAAACATCCCGCGAGTAATCTAGAGCGAGGGACGCGATGTGCATATTCGCTTCGCGTCTGGTGTGAACACACCATAAGTTTATGTCTATGGCGATTCACGCAGGTATGTGTTACTCCGCAGCGGTGACGACCCGACCAGGCTACAATAGTCCAAATATAAGTACTTATTATAAGTGTAATGTAGTGATTCGGAATAAGACAAAAACAAAGTTTGGAAGATGAATTCATGATGTACTCGCTCATTATATACATTTTGTACATTTTGAACACAGAAAAAGTTACATAGTGCTGCTTTAATCATGGTTTAAAAAAAAAAAACACTGCTGTCCAACCTTTTCTTTTGTGTGTTTTACTTTTTTTATATTCTTTAACAACATTGTAAGACGTTATTCAACAATTAAAACATTAAATAAACAAAGAAATTATGATGATAAATTAATAATGATAGATAAATACTGTAGATTAACAATCAAACAAACAGTTCTTCCCATGTAATCTTGTTTATTGCAATTTTAATATTGTTTTTAATTATAATATTGCATGACTAGCAACTTGGGGCATTAAAGGGGTCATATGATGCGATTTCATTTTTTCCTTTCTCTTTGGAGTGTTACAAGCTCTTGGTGCATAAAGAAGATCTGTAAATTTGCAAAGACTAAAGTCTCAAATCCAAAGAGATATTCTTTATAAAAGTTAAGAGTCAGCCACACCCCCCTAAAACGGCTCGTTCTAACACGCCCCCACATATCTACCTCACTATGCGGGAAGATTTGCATAACGCCGCCCAAATGTTCAAGCAAAGAAAGGCGTAACTTTTATTCTCGCTGTAAGTATTGTTGCAGCCGCCATGTCGTGAAGACGCTGTGTGCTTCGTTGTGGTCAATCACAACGCACTGGATAGCTGGCTAATCAGAGCACACCTCGCTTTTCAGACCGATTAGTTTTGTAAAAATCGACGCGTTTCAGAAGGCGGGGCATAGAGGAGAAACAATAATGTACAGTATGTGGAAAATAATGTGTTTTTTTTACTTTAAACCGCATAAACACATTTCATTACACCAAATACACAAAATAATGTTCTTTTTAGCAGCATCATATGACCCCTTTAATATAGAAAGTATATTGGCTACTTTTGTGTCGCTCTTATAATACTGGATATCATTCAGCATTATTATTCATATTAAAAAATTAATATTATTTTAATATATTTTACATTCTACAATAACATTATGATTAAAAAACACTATTCAATAAATAAAATCTTCAATAATAATAAACAAATAACTCTTCTTCCCCCCCTATATTAATACAGAAAAAAAGATTATATTTTAGTGTTTCCCAACCTGGCCATAATTACAATTGTTTACTTTTAAAATTATTCATTACAAACTAATTATACTATAGGTGACTCACCAAGTAGTGTTTGCCTTTGAGATGCTTTTAGGTTTTACATTTCTGGGGGCAACTGGAGAAACTTTTTTTTAAAGAAAGTCTTAGCTGTCTTAGCTAATTTATTTATGAATTAAATTAATTTAAATTCATAATTTCTTTTATAATTTTAAAGCAAATGTTAAATTTGGAAATGTTTGAGTTGAAAATCACTAAGATATTTTACTCTACATAAACATGGTTAAAGACTGCTGGAATATCCGTATTATATTATTATACTGTATATAACATTATTATTTTCATATAAATAGTTTTTCTTTTTGTCTAGATGTCAGAAACAGTCACATTAAATGAGAGATAGCGATACTAAACTGGACGTAAGCCGAAAGGCAGAGATGAGACATAAATCTGTATATGAATGCGCTCACAGGAGCTCTTGTGGTCTCTTCTCCTTTGTCTCCTCTTGGTGGTGGTGCAGCGAGGGCTGGATGGGTAGGAGGGCAGGGTGCTGCTGGGGAAGGTGTTGGGGTACGTCGACTGGGTGCTACAGCTGTAACTCTGAAAGCCTGATGTGTTTGCAGAGATGCCAGACGTCACAGCTGGAGGAGAGAAGATTTGAGATCGACAATGCTGGAATCACCATGTGTAATTGGCGTATGGTTATATGTGGAATGGAATACTAACATACCGTTAGAATGCAGAATGAGTGACGGTTATTTAAATTATTGTAAATCTGCTTTGAAACAGCATAGATTGCAAAAATGGGAACACAAATAAATATATTCCTTGACTTTGTCTGAAAATTGTTTAAAAAAATAAAAAGAATGAAAAGAAGTAAATGAATAACTAAAAAGAAAAAGAAATAAAGTAAATAAAACATAAATTAATAAAAAATATTAAATCAATACATTTAATAAGTATATAAAATTAATAAATAAAAAGGAAAATAAAGTGAATAAAAATAAATACAAATTAAAATAAGTTAAGAAAAATAACAAAAAGAATATATAATGAAAATAAAGTAAATAATTTATAAAAATTCAAGTAAAGAAAGAAAAAAATAAATAAATAAATGAAAATAAAGTAAATAAAAATGAAAATAAATTAAAGTAAAGTGAATATGTAAATACAATTGAAAAAAATAAATGAAATAAAGATAATTAATAAATAATGAAAATAAAGTAAAAAATGAATAAAAATGAAAAGAAAGAAAAATATAAATATGTGAATATGTAAATAAAAATGAACAAATAAATGAAAATGAAAAGAAAGAAAGAAAGAATATAAATTGGTAAATATGAATAAGTAAAAATCTAAAATTAAGAAAAGAAAAATATAAATAAACAATGAAAAATTTTAAAAACATGAATATAGATTAAAAGAAAAAGAAAAAGAATTAAACAAAAAGTTAAAAAGCAAATAAAATCATTATTAATGGACGATATTACTTCCAATTAATCTACCACACAGTAGGTCATCCAGGTATTTCACTCATACAGACAGTTTGCACCCTGTGCACAGTATGCATGCTACAAAAATAGTTAAGTGCATTAAAATGCTTAAAGGGTTAGTTCACCCAAAAATGAAAATTAGGCTGTGTTTTACTCACCCCCGAGGCATCCTAGGTGTATATGACTTTCTTCTTTCAGACGAATCCAGTCGGAGTTATATTAAAAATTTTCACCCCCCGGAGCCGTGTGAGGCACTTTTTTTTATGGATGGGTGATTTTTATTTAAGTTATTTTGGACTGAAGCAATGCAACACCGGCTGAGTGGCTTTAAACAGCTTGAAAGATCAAAGACAATTTTTAACATAACTCCGACTGGATTCGTCTGAAAGAAGAAAGTCATATACACCTAGGATGCCTCGGGGGTGAGTAAAACGCAGCCTAATTTTCATTTTTGGGTGAACTAACCCTTTAATGATATGCTTAAAATACTTGACTGCATCATTACATCTCGTTTCTATATTTAATGCACAGTTCATTATGAAGACACAGGACGTGCACACAGGAGACACTCACATCGGTGTGAGGGTGTAGGGGTGGTGTGACTCCAGGCCGAGGGTGTTTTTTGGAAAGGTGGAGGAGCGGTGATGTAGTTGTCACTAGAGTCCCACTGACGCTGACTACTCCTCTGGACACGTACTGCAGGGGAAACACAGACACACACAAAATGGGCAGTAAATGGGTTATTTCTGCTGAAAACAAGCTTATGTTACAGCACTCAGGCTGATATGCGCCTGCAGAAAGATCTGATGTGGACTGATCCACACTGCTTCACTGATGATCATTGACATTCACAGGGCCGAATCAGAGACGCTGCTCACAGGCACGCGTTTCGTTCACTCCTTCACACACAGCACATTTATTCCCTCCATTTCTTTTTCTCTCTCTTACATTTCCGGGCCAGCTCTAGTAAGGCTGACAGCAATGGAGGAACCATCTTAAAACTCTCTCTTCACTCACGATTAGAACAAATGCTCTGCAAGAAAGAAAGAGGACATTGTTTTGGATTCTGACAGAAACGGCTGCTTGTGACACTAAGCAGCTGTGTCACTAACGATGCTTAATTAGGCATGCATCGTGTCACGCTCATCAGACCAGCTGTTTACAGAGATAAATCTGCACTTCAAAGAGCTCCTGTGCCTTGCTTTTCTTTGTATTACTCTGCTGGCTTATAAGCAGTTATTTCAATTATTTTTCTTCTCGATCCTAAATACTAAGCTGTGACAAAGACGATGGCAAACAGGAAAAATAGTCATGCTTTTAAGAGCCTCAAACTTTTTAACCAGACAAACCTTAACTCTGAACTCTGATATGGATCGCACATTCCGGCAAATATAGTTAGTCATACAGGTATTCATATAAAATATAATAAATAAACAAATAAATACATGTTTATTTAGCATTTTTTATATGTAAAAACGTCTAAACTCTTGGACGCCTGATGAATCATAAAATAGATCATATATTAATTACATAGTAGGTCATACAGGATTCAGAAAATTAGAAAATACATACAAATGATATTCACAATATCATGGAATGTGTGTTTTTGCTGACAGATGTGTCAACAGTATTATTAATTAAAACTATTAAAAGCCATTTAGTTAATAAAGCCTAAATAAAACATTTTTTCCTAAATATTTTTTATTCTAAATATTATATTAAAAACCTCAAGAACTTAGAAAGAACTTAAAAAATGCAACTAACTGAAATAAAAAAATTATTATTATTTTTTTTTACTTTGAAGTATGAAAATTACAAAAAACTAAAACTGAAATAAAAAAAACTAAATGACAAAAGCATATAAAATTACTAAAACGTAAAATAAAATTATGATCAGAACAGCACACCACCATAATACACTTACTATTTCTGCAGTATGCTACATGCATACTGAATTTTTCTGTATGTATGGATTATGTACTACATGTCAAAATGTACAACAGAGCACACTGAGGGGAAAAACCGCATCCCACATTGCAATGCAAACATGAACTTAACCTTTGTGAATCAACCAGAAGAAATCTGTTTCCTGACTCATTATTAGATCAGACACCCAAGAGATCAGATATTTTTATTTAAAACAGTAGTAAAAATCCAAAATATTGCAAGTTCACTTCTGGGATGATACCTGAGCACCACCTGCTGATTTAAACATGCAAATCAGTGAAGAATCATGTGACACTGAAGACTAGAATATAGTGGCTGCTGAAAATTCAGCTTTGCATCACAGGAATGAATCACATTTTAAAATATATTCAAATAGGAAACTTTAAATTGTAATAATATTTCACTGTTTTTACTGTATTTTTAATCAAATAAATGTGCCGAAAAACGGTTCATTACTCGAAGCTTTTTAACACAGTGCGCATTATGGACATCTGGTTGTCAGACTCGGTTTCTGGGATAAAGTTGTGGACAGGCACAAGTCAGGAGATGGAGACAAAGAAATGTCAAAGTCTTCATCAATGCCTAGAAGTAGTGATGGGAAACCGATGCTTTCTGAACTGTTTGAGGCTTTCATCAAATTGTGCCGAAAAACGGTTCATTACTCGAAGCTTTTTAACACAGTGCGCATTATGGACATCTGGTTGTCAGACTCGGTTTCTGCAGCCTATCTAACGAAACATCTCGGAGCAGAGGATGGTTTGAAAAAGTTTTTAATCTGTGCCAACTCGTGGATTCACATATTGATCAATAATATAAAATATACAAGTGTGTGGTTATAATTAATAATTGACGTGAGTAGCAGCAACAATATTTTGGGTGAGCTGTTCGTGGTCTCTGAGACCCCAGCTAGAACATGATAAAATGCAATAGAGGTGTGACGTGCATTCAGTTTCTGTCTGGTGTTGAGGTTATTCTAAACTATTCTACTGAATCCCAAATAAGTGTACACACACACACACACAACCAAGTCAATGTAAAGTCAAACACAAGGGTCATGCGAAGCGCCGATTTTTTTTCAAACCAGCTGTCCTGACCTTCCGATACTGCATGACGTTCGAAGCTTCAAACGTCATTAATCACGTGGTATTGTCATTTCGATACAAGCATCGGCTGTGTGATACAATAGTGCTTTGAAAACTGCATCGGAGCCTCTGTATCAATCGTCCCATCACTACCTAGAAGCACAGAGAAGTCTATTATAAAGAAGTGGAAGGTATTTGGTAAAACACAGACCCCCCCTGGATCCAAACTGGATGAAAGAGCCAGGAGGAATCTAGTCAGAGAGGCGACCAACTCTGAAGCAGCTGCAGGAATTTGTGACAAAGAGTGGTCATTGTGTGCATGTGACGACAATATCACAAATTCTCCACTAATGTGGCTTGTATGGGAGGGATGCAAGAAAAAAGCCACTCCTCAAGAAAGGCCACATATGCAGTCAGACTGAGCTTTGCCAAAACACACCTTGAAGATTCTGAGGCAGATGAGACTAAAATTGAATTATTTAGCCTCAACACCAAACGATTTGTCTGGCGGAAATCCAGCACAGCTCACCATCCAAATAACAGCATTCCTCCAGTAAAGCATAGAGGTGGTGATATCCTGTTATGGGGTGTTTCTCTGCAGCAGCAGGAAAAATGGATGGGGCAAAATACTGTCACATTCTTGAGGAAAATCTGCTGTCTTCTGCCAGAAAGCTGTCAATGGGAAGAAGGTTTACCTCCCAACATGACAATGACAGAAAGCACACAGCAAAACTGAGCACACAGTGGTTGAAGAAGAGAAAGCTAAATGTCCTTGCATGGCCTAGTCAGAGCCCAGACTTAAACCCCACTGAAAATCTGTGGAATGACTTGAACGCTCACCATCAAATTGAACTGAACTTGAGCAGTTGTGCAAAGAAGAGTGGGCAAATATTGCAAAGTCTAGATATGCAGAGTTAGTAGAGACAGAGACAAATCCCAACAGACTAAATGCTGTAATTAAAGCAAAAGTGATTCAACAAAATACTGACACAAGGGGGTGATCCTTTTTCCAAATCAGTGATTTTTATTTATTTATTTTTTTTTCTGACATGTTGGTGTTATATCTTTCACTTGGATGTTATAAAGTAAATACAGCTGGATACAACAAAAACTGTGTCCGTCTTCATTTCTGGCTGCAAAGCAACAAATTATGATTATTTTAAAGGGAGGTGATTCTTTTCTATACCCACTGTAGTATTCAGTGCAGTAAGCCCTTGTTTGTATATTGCACATTTTGGCAAAATGTAGTATAATAGATTTTAGTAGTAGCATGTAAAGAGTATGGTAGTATGCTATTGCAAACATAGCCAAAGTAAAGCTGCTTGTGAATCAATTCTACCAGACATGTCTAGATTATCTAAGCTTGTGAGTATCAGTCACTATGGGTTTTTGAGTTTGTTTATGAGCTGTATGTGACAGTGAGTGTCTGCAGACCTGTGTCATGTGAGCAGTGTTGAGAGGGCAGGATCTCTAGTTTGGTGAGCTCTGAGGAGCTGGACAGGAGCTGCTGAGCCTCCATCAGAGAGCAGTGCTCTGTGCTCATGCCATCTATAGCCAGGAGAATATCTCCCACATGCAAAGCACCACATCTGAGGGAAAGAGGGAAAGACGGCAAGAGAGAAAAAGACAGCGGTGGTAACAAGTTGAGAAAGTCATTTGTGTGGAGCAAAGCAAGAAAAGGGGTGAAAACAGTCACAACTGATGGGAAGGTGTGAGGTAAAAAAAAAAGAGACAGCAAGAGAAGAGGATAGCTAAATAGGTTTATGTACGAAGAATTATGTGAGAATACTTTCATGCTAATTAAAAGACATAATCCAGTTTTTATTGCATGTGGATATAAAAGTAGCTGTGAGGAGCGTATCTGCAAACACAAGGTGACAAACAAAAATAAAATGCACATACTGTAAAGGTTTGTCATGCCTAGAGAGCAGGGGAATGATCGGAGATATGATGCAAATATAATATTTATTTGTTTCTTTTTTTATTTAATAGGGACAATAAACATTAATGCACCTTATAATCAGTATAAAATAAAAAGCATAAAGTGCTAAAAAAATTATACAAATTCTCAAAAAATATTTGACTATAAGATGTGCATTATCGGTGTATGAAGCTGTCGGTTTATCTTGGAACCATAAAGCTGCTGATAATCGATCAAATATCAA
Organism: Sinocyclocheilus rhinocerous; assembly: GCF_001515625.1. Lineage (NCBI taxonomy): Eukaryota > Metazoa > Chordata > Actinopteri > Cypriniformes > Cyprinidae > Sinocyclocheilus > Sinocyclocheilus rhinocerous. Next base: position 21,309 of record NW_015652301.1, on the reverse strand, counting down.
CCAATTGACCACATACTGACAGAACAATCTTCTTGGCTGATTTATTAATCCATCACTCTAGTAAAATTACTCTGTTGGATCAGCTAAATAATTATTTAGAATGAAATTACTGTCCATGCTTTTGTACATATTTAATTTATTAAGGTATTTGTGTAGGTGATTCTTTACATGTCTGTTTGGCTCTAAATTTGTGCGTGCATTTGGGTGTTCTCACCTGTCCGCAACACTAGCAGGTTTGATTTTTTGGATTGTAATGACCTGTTTGTTCCTGTAGAGAGAGGTAGTGAGACTGAGTCCCAGTACTGAACCTGCGGAGCGGGCAATGTCCACCTGGAGCGGCCCAGACGACTTCTGGACTGAGTCTGCCATGAGGTCAAGCCGGAACCAGAGAGAGAGACAGAAAAGAGTAGGGGATATTACATTTGAATTCAGATATGTACAAAATATCTGAAGGAAGCTTTAATCTCATTGCCTTCCAGGAGAAAAGACAGAGATCTCATTTGGTGCTTTGTCTTTCCTATGGGAATATAGAGGGAAGTAGAATATGTTTCTACTCTAATTAAGGCCACATGAGAATATCTGTGCATACAAGCGCATCTTTGTGCCTGCTCACCCATGACCACGATGTCGTACTCGATGAGGAAGAAAGCCTCCTGGCTGCTCTGCATGATCAGGGTCAGAGCGTCAGCATGTTTCTGTCTGTTCACAGCAACACCGTTCACGCTCAACACTCGGTCGCCCGCTCGCAGGGTACCCTCTCTGACAGACGGAGAAACATGGAGAGACGTACAGAAACATAAAAAGACAGCAACAGAGATGAGAGGTGAATGCAGACGTGAGTGCTAAAATAAAACAGTTCCACCAGGATTTCATGATTTTTTTATGATCAAAATGACTGATTTTGTGGTGTAATTTTAAGCAAATTGTATGATTTATTTTTATAATTAGGATACCACATTTACCATGTGTATGACAATAAAAAGCTTATCAAATTCTGACCAATTTTAAACAAGATTTTTGTAAAAATTAAAAATAAAAACAAAGAACGTCTCGGGTTACTTGTGTAACCATGGTTCCCTGAGGGGAACGAGACACTGCGTCCTCTAGGGGTCGCTATGGGGAACGCCTCGTCGTGACCTGTGTCTGAAGCCTACATGTGACGTCATGGCTGTCGCCGGCCAAACAAGTTGGTGTTTTTTCAATGTAGGCTTCAGACACGGGTCACGACGAGGCGTTCCCCATAGCGACCCCTAGAGGACGCAGTTCGAAGTTCCACGAAAGGGAAGCAAATTACAAACAACAGAACAAAGATGAATGAACTAAAAAGAATGCTTTAAATTTTTCATAGAGGTTTAGTATTCAGGTACAAAACACTCATCCAACATGTAGATGTTGTTTGTTTCTTCATCAGAACAGATTTGGAGAAATGTAGCATTGCATCACTTGCTCACCAATGGATCCTCTGCAGTGAATGGGTGCCGTCAGAATGAGAGTCCAAACAGCTGATAAAAACATCACAATAATCCACAAGTAATCCACACCACTCCAGTCCATCAATTAACATCTTGTGAAGTGAAAGGCTGTGTATTTGCAACGAATACATCATCATTACGTACAACAAACAAATCATAACTAACAAATCCATCAAGACATTTAAACCATCTCGCACACTATGTCCTGGACTAAGGTTAACCGTTAATCTTAAACCGTCACTTCTGGCCAAAATACGAGTCCATTATCCATAATAATGCTTTCTCCAGCAAAAAAGTCCATCCTCTGTTGTCCTCTCACATCAAAATCCAACAAATTCGTTTAGAACTGCTTTGGAATGTTTTTGCTTGTAAATAGTGAGAAAGCAACATTATGGATGGAACAATAATTTTTTACTTGGGAACAGCGATTTGAAGTTAAAATGTCTTAATCATGGATTTGTTTATTACAGTCCCACAGTTTTTCACTTCACAAGACATTCATTGGTGGACTGGAGCGGTGTGGATTACTTGTGGATTATTGTGATGTTTTTATCAGCTGTTTGGACTCTCATTCTGACGGCACCCATTCACTGCAGAGGATCCATTGGTGAGCAAATTCTCCAAATCTATTCCCATGAAGAAACAAACAACATCTACATCTTGGATGGCCTGGGGAAGCTAATCAGCTAATTTTCATTTTTGGGTGAACGATTCCTTAAATAACTCTCTTAACCATCAAGCATGTCACACTTTTTATTTTCTCATTCATGCATGTTTCTTTATCAGACTAATGTGTGTACAGACGAATTACGCAGAAACACAAAAATGCAACATTTTGCTGAATCGTGAAAGACTGGAGGTACTGATATAAGTGTTGTTTTGCATGAACAATGCGCATTGTGGAAGTGTAATTATTATGCTAATCTAATTCACATTAAAGCAAGAAGTTGAAACAGGAATCGTTCATATGCATGTGTTTCTTCTGTTCTTCTCTCTCTGTGTGTGTGTGTGTGTTCTTCAGGCTGTGTTCTACCCTTCTCACTCATTCTAATGTCATCAGCCTATGCTTCAGTTAACGTGTGCCTGCAGAACCAGCTTACAGGGTTCAACGATCACACATACAACATACAGACTGCTCCCATAATCTACACCAAATACAAAACATCTCATACACAGATACACAAAAACTCTATTACACCAATATATACACAAATAACCTACCGAATGCATGCAGACAGCACTGATGTGACACACACACAGAGGCAGAGAGCTTCACGATGATTCAGACATTCTGCTAATTAATAAACAGAGATGTTCTAAAGGACCTCATGTCTCACACACACCAATGATTTGAGTCATCGTGGTCTCACCTGTCTGCGGGTCCGCCGGGCCTGACGTAGGTCACTACTAGAGGTCGAGCCTTATGCCAGTCCTCATGAAAGCCCCCTGAAAGCATGTGAAACACACACCTGACATGTCAACCCAATTGCCTTTAGTCATAAAATGCAGCTGAACACACACACACACACACACACACTCCTGCTGCAGATCAGAAATATCACACAAATGCTTTAAAATAAATTTTTCCTTTTCCCTCAGTTTGTAAAAACAAGTAAAATATGCACAGTGCTGAAGTCGTATTGAAAGGATTCCCAAACTGTTTTGTCAAACCAGACAATTTTAAATCTAAAGTATTTTCTTTAAGTACACCCTGAGATTTTAAGATAATATTGCAATAAAAAACAAAACATTTACATGTTCACGGTTTTCTGCTGTTAGTTAGAGGTCACATGACATGCAGAAAATAATTTCTTTAGTAAGTTAGATGTTTTTATATGAAAATTATTAATCTATTTTAATTTGACATTTTTATGATTATATTAATTATTAGCACAACCCCCATGTAGTTCCCTCATGAACCCGTTTTGGGAAAAACTGTTGTAATGAACCTGGAATATTCTTTGTGATATAATTAAATATATATATATTGATGTCAATATGATTTCAAACCATCATTGATGTAATTTTTCTCAGTTTTAAATTCATAACATCATTTAAAGGGGTCATATGATGCTGCTAAAAAGAACATTATTTTGTGTATTTGGTGTAATGAAATGTGTTTATGCGGTTTAAGGTTCAAAAAACACATTATTTTCCACATACTGTACATTATTGTTTCTTCGATTTTGTCGATTTTTACAAAGCTCATCGGTCTAAAAAAGCGAGTTGGCCAGCTATCCAGTGCGTTGTGATTAGCCGAATACCTCAAGCGTGTGACGGAAATGTTACGCCCCTTACCGTGATGATTCAAAAACATGAAAACCCATTATAAACGAGGCATTCGTTGCATTCAGTGGGGACATAATTATGGATTATAATGACTTATACTGTCTTTTTACGCGTTGCGTTGCATCGCGCCGCGTAAACATAAAACCATGTCTGCATTTGTGATCGGAGAAATGACAAACAACAAGCCCTTTTTGTAGTCTACTCTCCCAGGATCAGGAAATCTTTTATAAAGAATATCTCTTTGGATTTGAGACTTTAGTCTTTGCAACTTTACAGATCTTCTTTATGCACCAAGAGCTTGTAACACTCCAAAGAGAAAGGAAAAATTGAAATCGCATCATATGACCCCTTTAAAGTTAAAAACACATGTAAAGACATTTCAAGGTGTCTGATGGTGGTTCGGTACCTCTCAGAACGAAGCCAAAGCTGTTTCCTTCTTTTTCCAAGCACACTTCGATAGTTTTAGAGATGACGCTGCAGGGACTGCTGGGAGCTAAACACACAGAGAACAGCTTGTGTTAATGTCACAGGAGGATAAGATACAGCACTACAGACTGAAATATTTTTACTTTAACAAGACCATAAACACTAATGCCACGTATTTGTCACATATTACTTGAGAACTCTGATGAAATGGCTTTTACATATTCAGTTCTGTTGAAGTACTACTGTACCGTGATCAGAGGTATCAGGTAAAAAATACTTTTTTAACTATCTTCAACATTTATAATAATCAAAATTCTCAGAAAGTCAGAATATTAGAATGATTTCTGAAGGATCATGTGACACTGAAGACTGGAGTAATGATGCTTTTGCATCACAAGAATAAATTACATTTTAACATATATTCAAATAGAAAACAGTTATTTTAAATTGTAATGACATTTTGCAATATTACGGTTTTTACTGTATTTTTGATCAAATAAATTCAGCTTTGGTGAGCATAAGAGACTTCTTTCAAAAACATTTAAAAATCTTACTACCCCAAACGTTTATTCAGCAGGAGACTGGAGTGAATGTGAATGTCTTTGTGTCCGTACCGAATGGCGGCAGCTCGTACTCCACCTCCAGCACCACACGCTCACCGATGTTCTTCAGCATGCTGATGATCTCATCATGTCTGAGTTTGGACAGGTTTATGCCGTTCACTGACTTTATGTAGTCCCCAACATTGAGTTGGTCACTCCTGCCACACAGACGCATAAGGAAAACTGAACAATGCAGTGATACATTTTGGTAACATGTTTCTGTTTAATATGTCTGGGAAAAAGTGTACAGAAACAGTAGAGCATGGCACTAGAAATGCCAAGGTCATGGGTTCAATTAACAGGGAATGCAAGAACTGAAAAAATTGCATAAGTGCAAAAAAAAAAAAAAATGCAAAAGAGGTTGCTTTGGATAGAAGTGTCCGCTAAATGTATAAATGTAAAAGTAGATTCATACAGGCAGATATTTATCTTTTACAAATACATGAAAAAGGCCACATTTATAGTATGTAACCTACATTTTGTCCTTTTAATTCTATTTCAAATAAATTATGTTCTTTTGAACTTTCTATTCATTAAAGAACCCTATAAAAAATGTATCACAGTTTCCACAAAAATATTAAGCCACACAACTGTTTTCACCATTGATAATAATCAGAAATGTTTCTTGAGCATCAATTCAGCATATTAGAATGATTTCAGGATCATGAAATGATGCTTTACATCGCAGGAATAAATTGCATTTTAACATATATTAAAATAGAAAACAGTTATTTAAAGTTGTAATAACATTTACTGTTTTTACTGTATTTTTGATCAAATAAATGAATACATCTTTCAAAAACCAACCACATACGGAAAGGTAGTGTATGAAAATCTATTATTGGTAATGACATCACTATAAAAGATTCTTATAGGCTGTAACTCTGTCCTTCACAGATCTAAATCCAAAGCACAAGATTAATTCCATATAACATGCTGCACTGATATGAAGACTGCACAATCTGCTGCAGAAAGGTGCGTTGTGCAGCTGGCATGTGCAGTGTGTGAGTGTATATATGTGTGATGTTAGCAGAGCTGACTCCTCATGTACTGTTGTAGAAGCTAATTTAAGCCGCTGCTGTCATCCAGTGCTGGGATTTTGCCTGTAAGCATCGCATTAACTTAGACAACAGCACACGCTCGGAACCAACACAATGACGACACACAAAAGTAGTTAATTTACACATGAGGCACACAACCGAAGGCAAAACGAAACACCGAAAACACATCATTTTGTGATTCTGCATAATTATGCAGTGGAGTTAAACGGCATTAATGCGCATAATAATTACACACTCGCACATCTGCGCTAGAGCTTCTGAAACTGATAAAACCATTAGCTGTAAACTTAAATACAGGGTCATACGTTTAAATCACCTGGCTGCAAAACAAACGTTTGCAACTCTGCATTCAGCAACATGCACATCAGTCCTGCGGCTGCCTACAGGTCAGCGCAACCATTCTACTCAAATCTTCCTCGTGCGTGTGTGAAGGAGAGAGAGCGGTCACGTTAGGCCTGCATCAGCCTGTCACACTAGAGGCTGATGTGATGGAGCAGCCCACATCCTGAGGTCACACACACACACACACACACACATACACACACACACACAGGAGCAGCCCAGATCCTGAGATTAAAGAACTGTGTGAGTAAACATGATGCACCACACACACTACACCAGAGCCATTTTAGCATCACTGGGATACTATTATAGTTTTTATGAATATTTTGATTTCGTTTTTATTTTTATACCCACATCCTGAGGTCACACACACACACACACACACACATACACACACACACACAGGAGCAGCCCAGATCCTGAGATTAAAGAACTGTGTGAGTAAACATGATGCACCACACACACTACACCAGAGCCATTTTAGCATCACTGGGATACTATTATAGTTTTTATGAATATTTTGATTTCGTTTTTATTTTTATATTTATTTATTTATTTATTTTTATATTTTCCATTTTCATTTTAGTTAAAAATTATTTTTTTTTATTAACATATTTTCTGGAAAATAAGTTGTACACACTACACCAGTGTTGATTTAGTATCATTAAGATACTATTATAGTTTTGATTAATATTTTGTATTAGTTTTTATTTGTACCGTTTTAATTTTACTTTAGGTTTTAGTAATTTTGTTGCATTTATGTCATTTTATTACCATATTTTCCAGAACATAAGTCGCACACACTACACCAATGTTATTTTACTATCATTGGCATACTATTATAGTTTTGATGAATATTTTGTTTGTTTTTAGTTTTATATTTTTCATTTTAGTTTTAGTTTCAGTAATTTTGTTGCGTTTTTGTCATTTTTATTATTATATTGTCTGGAAAATAAGTCCCACCAGATCAAAATTGCATTGTTGAGAGAAAAAAATTTATAAATCAGTGTATGACATTCTACTATTAAATTGAGAAATAATGTAAAATAGCTGTAAATGGAACGTTTATCATTACATACATAACATTATAAACACTATAAATATGTATTTTAGTTTTTCTTACTCCACAACAAATCCTTTAAATGTACCAATATTCAGAACAAAACAGGAATGAAAAATAATATAAAAGTATAAAAACAGACTTATATAGTTGCATTTATTATAAACAACATTTGTCATAAATGCCACACCTACACAAATGTATTTAAAGCAAAACTGAATGTAATGGTGTGTGGCACAAATACAAATACAAAGTGCGCTTTGCATAAAATATATTTTTGCATAAAATAAAATATATATTTTTTTGTATTTTACTTGAGCATATGAAGTTTTAAGTTAAGTTTAAAGGGGGAGTACAATGCTGTTTCATGCATTCAGAGTGAGCACGCCCGCGCACGCATCGACCAGAGCGAGAGCGAGATCGCGCCCATCAGCGCGCTTCATCCGGCGGCAGCGCTGCACGGGACTCGCTCTGGAAGAATGTCTCCAAAGAAGTGTGTTTTTGGTTGTAAGGGAAAGATAACTTTGTCCAGCTTCCTAAAGAACCCAATGTCATGTAAACAGTGGATGCGGTTTGTTTTTCCGGAGCAGCAATGCAGTTTTACAAGTGTGTTTGTTATTACGTTTTATAAGCAAGGCCCAGTTCGATGCTGGATTTGCACATCGTTTGATACTGAAGGATGGAGCGGTCGAGCTATAAAAGATCCCGGTCATGATTCAGAATTGTAGACGGTAAGTGAAACTGCATCAAATGTCTGTATTTTGTTGGCATTAGGCTCCCAAGTGCTCGTCACTCTTTAGCTCCGCCCACGGCGTGCCTCCAGGAGCTCGGCTTTTTCCGGAGAGAATCGTAAAGCTGTATCTTTATTTTATAAATATGATAAAACTAAAGACTTTTTGGAGATATAAAGGATGCAGTACTACTCTATAGGTACTCAAGATTAACATGAGATTGGGTGAAACTGTGTGTGTTATCTCCCCTTTAAGTAACAAAAATGTTTTTTATTGTTGAACTACAAGCCTACAATACTGGTGAACTACAATAACCCTGCACACAAAACACACTGTGTTCACAACCCATTTTACTTTGTAATGTGATGCATTTCTGGGTGAAATGGGTTTTCAGTGGTTTCAAAATTGGCTTGATTTTACATAATCCACTGGAAATTACCTGAGTGGTGAAAAATGTCAGGTGATCAGGGGGGAGGGGTTAAAAAAAATAAGAGGTCTTGATGACATCAGTGGAAAAAGAAAGTCATTTCCAGAGGTTTAAGTACAAAAAAAATAAGCCTTTTTTTTCCAATGTTAACCTTAAATTTTCTGCCTCTCAAGATTTTCCTTCAGGGAAATAGAACACAGTAATCTCACAGAGATCTCTCTCAACAATCTCTCAAACGGTGCTCAGATTTGCCAAGATACCAAAGTCTGCTCTATACTAGTTTTAGTTTTTAGTTTATTTATAAAGCACAAATTAAAACAGCAAAAACTGACCAAAGTGTTGTACACTACAAGATTACATAAAAGCCACACATAACACAAAAATACAAAACATAACATCTAAGATTAGCATATTGGATTAATTAAAAGCCATTAGATTTTTAGGAGAACCAAGAGAAAGCTGATACCCCACTGAAGCATAACTGATACAGTATTTGAAAAATAATGTGTTTTTTGAACATTAAAGCATGTCAACTTTCTGTTACACCAAATACACCAAATAATGATCTTTAAAAAGGCATCATATGACCCCTCTAATGAAGTCGTTTGTGCTGTGAAAGATCAACTTTTGAGCAATGAAATGTTCTACTGGCAGTTGAGTCACTGATCAGCATGCATGTGTGTGTGTGTCTCGTCTGTTTCTCACCGGATCGCGAGACCTCCTGGTCTTAGGTTCGACACTCTTGGCTTGCCGTCCTTGTCACAACCTCCAGAGATTGTGAGGCCGAGACTGGTGCCCTCTTTTTTAATCAGTTCCACTGTCGTCACACCTCTCTGCTCATCTGTGCATACACAAACACACACAATAAGCACACAAGCTCCAGCACACGGCCCTTCACAGCAGGTAACTCACCCGTGGGAGCTTGTGTAGCCATGCATTGTGACATGGAAATCAGATTCATTTAACCATTTCATGAAGGGCAGATGGTAGTATTGCAGTCTGGTAGAATAATGTGTGTAATAAATATGTTTACACATTATGGAAGCAAACAAAGGTGTCCAAGTCATGTAGTTAAAATGTCAAGTCATGTCCAAAGAATTGTAAAAAAATAAAAAAATAAAAAAATAAAATTATTAAAAAAATAAAATTACTTATTACTGATTTGTTTTGTTGTTTTGTATATAAAGTAAAAGGGTAAATTTGACTAAACTTTTCACATTAGACAATTGGAACCTAAAAGAGCTTCAGTTGCATTAATGTCATTCAAAAGTTTGGGGTCGATAAGATTTTAAAAATATTTTTAAATGTAGTCTCTTATACTCACCAAGGCTGCATTTATATGATCAAAAATATAGCAAAAATATAAATATTGTGAAATATTATTACAATTTAAAATAACTTTTCTATTTGAATATATGTTCAAATATAATTTATTCCTGTGATGTCAAAGCTGAATTTTCAGCATCATTATTCCAGTCTTCAGTGTCACATGATCCTTCAGAACTCGTTCTAATATGCTGATTTGCTGCTCAAGAAACTTTTCTTAATATTATCAATGTTCTTAATATTATCAATCTTTTTCAAATCTTTTGTAACAATGTAAAGGTCTTTACTGTCACTTTTGATCAATTTAACATCCTTTCTGAATACAATTATTAAACATCCTTTCTGAATAAAATTATTAATATCTTTCAAAAAAAATAAATAAATACTTTCTCCAGACTTTTGAAGGATAGTGTGTAATGATAAAATAAGATTTATGATTTTATGATTTTTAATTGTTTTTATTTTTTACATTTATTTCTTTGTCACAAACACAATATCTCACTTATAGTACACACATTTTTAAATTACCACAAATACTGTACATAATTGAAGAAAAATAGAAATACAAAAATATTTTGTATTCCAAAAATTTCCACTCATGACGTTTATGAGCACCCCTTTAAGGAGAAGATGTTTTGGATGTAGAATCTTAATTACTCTAATACTTATGACAGAATAAAGATAAATTGCTCAACAAGATTTTATGAAGAACTATGTTTTTAATGCGAAGAAATTACTAAGTGTAATGGTTTAAAAATATTTACTATTTACATAAAAGTTAAATCTCTCTCTTTGTATTATTTGTTCAATTTTATTTTTTATTATAAAACAAAATTTACTTATTTTAATATTTAGATTTGTTTTTGTCACAAACAACAAACATTCAGTTCAAGAAAACAGAATTACATAAATACTTTGTATTCTATAAATTTCCACTCATAACTGCTATGAGGACACCATTAAGGAGAATATTCTATTCAGTTTGACCAAATAAAGACAAATGATGTGCTAAGCTTTTATGATGCAGCCACTGCGATGCAAAGTATGTGCTCATTACTGCTGTTAAATCTCTACAGCATCTGATAGTGAGTGTCAGTGTGGTAAATCAGTAGAGACAAATTAACTGACATGATTCTTCACAAGCCCAACGGATAAAAAGAAAAGAACAGAGAGCGACTGAGGGTTTACAGCAGCGGTCCGAAGAAATCAAATATCAGCATTATCACAGACTCTTTACCTTAATGTACGAGACACTGTATGTGTGCTGAGACTCACAGAGCTCCTTAATAAAGAGACTCAATCTAGAGCAAAACACATCTGATACAGCATAGTGGTGTCATGTGAAGCATTAAAGGAATAGTTCATTCAAAAATGAAAATTTGTTGAAAATTTCTCAGGTCATTCAGGATGTAGATGAGTTTGTTTCTTCATCAGAAAAGATTTGCTGAAATGTAGCATTACATCACTTGCTCACCAATGGATCCTCTGTAGTGAATGGGTGCCGTCAGAATGAGAGGCCAAACAGATGATAAAAACATCACAATAATCCATACCACTCTGCAGAGGATCCATTGGTGAGCAAGTGACTTAATGCTAAGTTTCTCCAAATCTGTTTCCATGAAGAAACAAGTTCATCTACATCTTGGATGGTCTGAGGGTGTGGAAATGTTCAGCAAATGTTCATTTTTGGGTGAACTGTTAACTGAACAGCAGTTATCTGCAGGTTTCAGTTCTGTTGGTTCACATGCCAACTTACCAGCAATGCTACTCCTCTTGTTGAGGCCACTGCTGTCACTTGCAGAATCTTTGCTTCCCTTTGTGTATGGCACATCATCTGAAACATGAAATGATCAAATACATTATGATAATAAGTTACAAAGGCAGTTTACTGAATAATCAGACTTGGATTGATTGCTTTTGATAACATTTAGAATTAAAAAACAAAAACAAAAAAACATATAATTCAGGTATGCAACACACACTTTTTATGATCCAACAGTGAAAAAATACTTAGGCCTAAATTTAAGATTTATGTATTTGAATTGCATATCAAAACTGCCATCAATTTGGATTACACAGTTTTAACATAAGCTAATGTAATGTGATGCATATCTGTCAGTCATACATAAATGAAACAGGTAAGATTTCTGTGATAGTACTAATAATGAACTAATAATAAATACATAACCAGGTTCATATATTTATCATCAATAAATAATTTTTTTTTTCAATCTCATACATTTGAACTAACTGAATATTACTTGTTCCACAGCTAGCCATATTTTAACCAGGTTCATATATTTTAACTGAATAAATTTAATGGTTTTAAAAATGAACAGATTTATGCTGAATCTCAGCTATTTGAATAAATGCATTTTGAAAATATTATTTAAATAAAGTCAATGCAAAAATGTAAATAGTTAATAATAAATTATGGCACGACTTTTTGAGTGCATAATCTTACCCGTGTCATTTATGTATGACTGACAAATATGCATCACATTACGTTTATTAGTTTATGTAAAAACTGTGCAATCCAAATGGATGGAAATTTTATATCCAATTAAAAATTATGTAACAGGAATTGATTCACTCCAAAAACTAAAAATTTAGGCCTAAATGTAAGTCCTCGCCTATGTTATTATTAAATATCCAATTTCATTCGGAAAGATACATTATGGAAGTACAGGTTGCGAATACGGTTTTCAGCAACATTCAGATACTAGAATGGTTCCACTGGAGCAACCTAAAATGATGCTGAAAGCTCAAGGCTTGTCACTTGGTGGTTTTGAACTTAACATCCTTTCAGTTTCCAGTCCAGATCTAGAAAGTTCACTAGAACAGCATTTATTTGAAATAGAAATATTTTGTAACATTATAAATGTCTTTACTGTCACTCATCCTTGCTGAATAAAAATGTTGATTTTATTTTACAAAAAATATTACTGACCTCAAGCTGTGTTGAAATTGAAAATAATAAGAACTTGATGTAGAGGCAATTTGTGTGCTTCTCAACAAATAAAGGTCAACCAATCCCAATGTGTTAGTCATCTCCTTTTGGTCAGTAAAGCTGGTTCAGCTGCCCTTTAGGCCAAAAGACTAAACAATTAAACCAACATCACCCGGACTGTTTGTTTAATATGTCAAAGGCTCAAAACATCACACCACCGCTTTAAAACTCAACAAACAGCACATCTATGAGTATTCAGTAATTGTTATATAACTCACACACACAGCAGCTTCTTTGAAAGTCACAACAGAGTAAAACTGTCACTATGGGTCATGATAACTCATTTTCCAAGTCTATTAAAACTCTGAAACTAATTTGGAGCAAAGCACTCCGACGGCCCTGGTTGTGTTGACACCAATCCCGATGTAGGTTAAACAGAATGATGTTCTAACAATGCACATGGAAGCTCAGGGCCTATTTTCAGACCTGGGCTTTTATTTATAGAGGCCACAGTGGCCCCAGTTGTCATCCCTTGCTCAGCTCTCAACAGGCTTTTCCATTTACCAGCAGGACTGGAGTTAAAAACCACACGGCCCAGGACAAAATGTTACGGCTGGGCCTTCTTTACCCTGGCCAAATAGGTAGACAGTTTCATAGAGGAACTGTCAGACTCTGTCCCGTGTTTTGTGCTTCCTTATGCCCTTATTTGGTTCCTTCCTGTTCCTGTCCCCATTGTGTTGATTTGATTCCAGGTGTTCCCCGTTTATTTCCATTGATCCCAGGTGTGTCTCGTCATCCCCTTGTCTTGTCATGTGTTTAAATAATGTTCCCTGTTCTTAGTTCAGCGTCCGGTATTGTTCATGTCAATACGTGACTATACAGCTACGTGAGTTTTCCTTGATTTCATTCAAAGTCTCTCGATTGATGTACTCCTCGTCTCCATTGTTCCTCGCTCCGCACTCCTCTCAGTAGTGCCACCGTGACAGGAACATAGTGGACCCTATTTGTCACAGAGCCTGGGACGACAGCTTGTTCAACAACACATTCTCTGGCAAAAATTACATTATTAATGTTTTGTTTTAAAGAAAAAGTATGTTAAATAAAATGTATTTTTTGCTGTATATGAAGAAGAACCCTAACCATAAGGATTTGATTAACTTGAACTGTACAAGACAAAAGCATTTCGAAGGGTACACGAGCATAAAAGTACCAAAAATAATATTGTTTTGGACTGTGCTAGTACCATGCTACTCTTTGAACTATCTTGGAATCCCGTCTGGCACCAACAACCATTCCACGTTCAAAGTCACTTAAATCCCCTTTCTTCCCCATTCTGATGCTCGGTTTGACCTTCAGCAAGTCGTCTTCACCACATCTAGATGCCTAAATGCATTGAGTTGCTGCCATGTGATTGGCTGATTAGCAATTTGTGTTACCAAGCAATTGAACAGGTGTACCTAATAAAGTGGCCGGTGAGTGTATATACTGTGTATATGGGTCAAAGACGGGACGTCAACATTTTGGTGTCCGCATCAAATTAAGCTTACAAAAGTAATTTTATATACATAAAAGACATGTTAAATGCAAGTAAAGAGTCTACTTTCATATTTCAAATAACTTTGGTGAAAATAAAATGTCTAAATATGGGGGAAATAATGTTCCAAAGTGAAAAATTGTCATTCAGTGTAATGGTCCGGACTTTGATTTTACCATTACATCTTTAAATAAACATAAAATACCAAGTTAAAAAATACATTGGTTGTCTTGGCATTTTCAAGTAAGTGTTGGCTGTGTTATATTAAAAGGACTGTCTTATTATTTTTTTAAAGTTATGAAATAACCAGGGGACTTTTCTCCCGAAAATGCAGTTTGTCAGAGGTCATTTAGTGTAACAGGAACAAAAAGCCATTCTGAAATCAAACAAAAAACTGATAGTCATTCAGCAGTCTGTGACATCATCAGGTGGCACCCTGAAGACCGTGTGATGCTGCAGAAAAGTGAGTTTATTGCTCTTAAATATTTGATAATTCCACCTTTTCATGGTGTGGTATCCAAAGATACAAAAACACATGTCATTCAGTGAAATGTCAAAAAACACTTTTATTGTTAGATTTTTTTAAAAAATAGGAGATGTTGTGAATAATTGTGATTAACTTTACTAGCCAAGCTCACTGTTTGATAGAGGTAGCCATTTGATTACCTGCAATATTAGCCGAAGTAGAAGTTTTGTCATTCAGGGTAATGCTTTTGTCATGTGGTGTAATGCAAATTCTCTGTTACACCACAGTGTCATCCATTACACTGAATGACAGTATCACTGTAGAAATAACAATTTTAGCATCTTATTTATATTATGGATAAATGTTTAACATTGACAAATATGTGTTAAACTTAATAAATATTTATATTTGAATGCATTTTTGTATTGATTAATTTGTTATTGATTAATTTTAGATGACCACGAACAGGGAGAGATGCTAGGCACTGTAAAAAGCCAAAAAACTAATAAAATAAGTGTGGACTCAGTAGCTTGGGTGGCACTCTTAATGCCCATTCTCACCAAGAACAATAACTATAATAAAGATAACTATAACAGTAACTATGCTAGCCTCCACAACAATGAATGATATTACTGTTCGTTCTAAGAATGCGCTGCAGGTTTATCATCTGCCGCTTTAAATGCTCAGGATCTTTAAAGTGGAATGGATTCTGATTGGCTGTCAATGCTTTTAACATTCATCAGCTGTAAAAAAATATATATATATAAAATCGCTCTGTGATTCCAATAATATCATTTCACTGTCCAGTTATTGTTAGTTGTGCTGTGGAATCTGCTATTCTTTTATATTTAGAATGATTTTTATATCTTTATCATTATCATTATAGTTATCGCACTTGGTGTGAACGTGCCTTTAGCAAGGAAAAGGTATTTATTGAGGATTGCAATTATTAGAATAACAGCTTGCCAATATTTCTGAAAAGAGAGTCTCTCCTCACTACAGTATGTCAAAAGTTCAAGAGAGGTTACTGAGGGGATTCTCCACCCAAAATACTCATCCTGATTATGCCATTTATGTTGGCAAACATAAGTATTATGTTTAGAATAGAATAGAAAGTATTAATAATATGGCTGCAAGCAGCAATTTTTGGGGCAGAGCAAGTCAAAAACAAAGTGACAAGCTAAGCAAGCATGGCAGGGGAGCATCAGAATTCAGAACAGTAAAATAAAATGCTTATATTTATTATTTATTATTAACATCTGCTTCTGCAGTCATTTACTCAGGAATATTAGTAAAACTAATTAATGACAGACTAATACTAAAAAGATTCCAGTTATGGGAACAATGGCAATATTATCTCTCTTTTTGGCAAATCGTCATTCAGAGTAACAAAATATGGTCATTCAGCATAACAGATATACTTATGTAAGTTACAATATCATCAAATGATTCATGTTTAAAATATGCCTAACAAGATTTTTTGGTATATAAATATTGTTACACTGAATGACATTTAATTGGTGTTTTCTGTAAATCATACTAAAAAGTGCATGATAGTCATTATTTTTTGCTCAGAAAAATATAAAGTTAAACAGGACACATTCTAATATATGGGGAAAAAACTAAATTTAAAGCTGTATTACACTTTAATTTTTTTGGTGCTTGAAACACCCTTTTCGTATATATATATATATAATATGAATATTATAATCATTCGGTTCCATACTAAATATCAAAGTACCATGAAATGCCAACTGATACCATATTGTACCACCACAGTACTTTTTTGAAAGGGTAATCTTGATACCTAAAAGAGATAAGCAAGCTAGTTATGAAAACAATTCTCTAGATAGATAGATAGATAGGTAAGTTATTTAAAAAAATTAATATAATATAAAAAATAAAAGTAATGAATACTTTTTTTCACCAAGGATGCATTATATCAACCAAAAGTGACAGTAAAGATGTTTAAAATGCTTCAAAATATTTCTATTTCAAATAAATGCTGATCATTTGAACTTTCTAATAATCAAAGAATCCTGAAAAAAGTGTACCACAGTTTCCACAAAAATATGAAGCACCACAACTGTTTTCAACATTGATAATAATAAGAAATTCTTGAGCAGAATGATTTCTGAAGGATCATGTGACACTGAAGACTGGAGTAATGATGATGAAAATTCAGCTTTGCATCACAGGAATGAATTACATTTTAAAATGTATGAAAATAGAAATCCGTTATTTTAAATTGTAATAATATTTCATAATATTAGTTTTTTCTGTATTTTTGATCAAGTAAATGCATCCTTGGTGAGCATAAGATACTATTTTAAAAAGACACTAAAAAATCTTACCAACCCCAATATAATGCATATGACAGAAGAAGCGAAAAAGAAAGGATCAAATGTGGAAAAATGATCAACATGACTCACCACTGTTGTAGCGACCCTCTCTTCTCAAACCACACAGCATCATGGGAATATCACGATTCCATTCTGCCTCACATCAGTTTAGGAACTAGCTAAATTGACCAAACCGTTTGTTAAAGTGCACACCTGGAAATTAACATCTTACATGTGTAACTTCAGTTAGGATTCCTTACAGAATGAATCAAGCAGACTAGATGAATCCATTCAGCGACCTCAGATGGTTTTATCTATAGCTGATCCTGTTGCACAGATGATGTTCAATCCATACAGGCAGACTACACAAATCATATAGAATTCCAGTTTTTTACATTAATACATGCTGATCAAATATATTTCTTTCTGCAGGTCCATGTGAGCGACAGTCAGAGTGTAATGCATGAATGAGCGACTGAAAAAGTGTTGCATAGCTGGAACTAGATTATTCCTGAGACATTCCAGTGCCACTCCAGTTTGCTCTTTCCAAACAGCATAACGTGGTCTCCTCCGCACATGCAACTAGTCTCCAGTCAGTCATCCATAAAACATGTGTGATCCGCTCGCACAGATTCTGTCCTGGGTTTGCAGCGTGAGCCGAAGCAGATGGTAGTTTATCCAGCGATGACAGTGCTGCAGTATGGGAATGTATCTGAACGTTCCAGTGCTTCACAGAGATCAGACCCGGACAGAACACACACTCGCTCCTTCTCTCTTCTCCTCCCTCCTTTCTGCCACTCCTCCCTCACTTCTTGAGCTTCTCGCCATTCACATGCGCTCTTCCTTCCTGCACTGGCTTATTAATCATCTCCGTTCACACACGCAGTCTTGCACTCTGTGCCTGAGAGTATCTTCCTACTGGCAAGCAAATCTAGATACACACACACAGCCAAACCCCCTCACTACTCTCTCAGCCCCCTCACGCACAAACACTTCCTCCTCCCTGTCTGTCTCCCTCTCACATGCCCCGTTTCCCTTCATTTGGCAGCCGAGCATCTAGTGCGAAACAGCCTTTGCAACATTATACCATGGTAAATGTATTTAAACAATCCTGAAAAAAAAATATTTCAGTTTCCACAAAAAAATTAAGCAGCACAACTGTTTTCAACATTGATAATAATAATAATAAACAAAAAATGTTTTTGATGACCAAATCAGCATATTAGAATGATTTTTGAAGGACTATGTGACACTGAAGAATGGAGTAATGATGCTGAAAATTCAACTTTGCATCACAGAAATAAATTACATTTTAAAGTTTATTGAAATAGAAAACATTTATTTTAAATTGCAATAATATTTCCCAAAATTACCATTTCTACTGTATTTTTGATCAAATAAATGCAGCCTTGGTGAGCAGAAGAGACATTTTACAGCCAAGCATCCAGTGTGAAACAGCCCTGGTAAATGTAGTTTCATTACCATCAAATCACAGTCATCAAAAATGAAACAAAATGATGCACCAGATGGTAACAGCACGGTACTGGTCTACAAGATATAATATATAGAACATAGATGCATAGCATATTAATATATATTACTTATCTACTGTATATTATTTATAGTATTTCAACTAATACTATGGTAACACCATGACAAATCAAACATCATGGTATTGCTATGATACATGTTTAAAAAATATTTCAGTACCATGGTGTATTTCAAAGTACTAGTACCATGGCGCCAGCACTGTACTTTTTTTTCTACACACTCAAAAAAAAAGGTACAAAAGCTGTCACTGGGTACACTTTTGTACCTTCAAGGTTCCAATATGGACTCTTTAGGTACAAAGGTGTGCCTTTTGAAAAGGTACCGCCCCAGTGACAACTTTTGTACCTTTTTTTCTGAGAGTGTAATGTTATAAATACCATGGTAGATGAATTTCAGTGCTATGATATAGATCAAAGTACCATACCATCACAACATCGAGGTATTATTACTTTTTTACTCCTTTGTACTTCCATGTTATTACCATGAAAAATGCTAGTACCATGACTTGCAAACTTAATATTGATATGTGAATATTATGACTTCCTACGCAACTATCTGGAATGCTTGATTCTGATTGGACAATGGTGGCATTCTGACGTTAAATAATTTTATATAATGACTACTAATTTGTATAATTGACTGTTGTTATATTTAACTGACATACAGTATATATGTGCTCTCTTTCTTCTTACATAATAATCAATATTTCATAAACATTTCAACATTGCTACTACAAAATAAAGGATAAAATATCCTGTTCCCCCTTGTCAGATTTTAATTAAGAGAGAATGACAGAACATCATCCCTTACATAAACAGCATTTTGTGCATTTTAGAAACAAATATATGCATCTATTCCTCATGTTGTAATCTTGTTAAAACTGGCTTTTACTATTTTATGCACAGAATGAAAGCCATACACTTTAGTAGCCTTTAAAGGGACAAACTAAGAGCAAGTCTGTGCAAATCTGTTCTCAGATTTCATTTTTGGGGGTTGGTGGGGCTATTTCACCCACTACTAGACTTTTGTCTTGACAGCCGCATGTGCCTGAGACGAACACCTGTCTAACCCATCAACACATACTGTACCACACATTCTTCTCTGGTAAAAAGCTCCTCCCCAGCAACAGATGACACACAACACATAATATACAGTCAATACACCACACTGAGAGTTTAATAACTGCAAAGCTGAATTTTCAGCATCATTACTCCAGTCTTCAGTGTCACATGATCCTTCAGAAATCCTTGTAATGTGATATGATAATATAATCATTTTTAAAATGTAATCTTTTTTGCTAAGAAATATGCTGAAATATTACTAAAATATTCAAAGAGACAAATGTCCTTAAAATTGTAATAATATTTCACAATATTTACTCTATTTTGATCAAATAATGAAAAAAAAAAAGATTAATAAAAATTCAAAATAACTGATCATCTGTAATCTAATGCGGTGAAATTAATTAACGTACAAATACGGCTGATAACACCGATGGGGTGCAAGTGTGTGCATTGGCTGCTCACAGATGAGACAGATGGACTGAAGTGGCCTGCTACTGAGATACAGGCTGCATGAACCACAGGAGAGACACCACACTAACAATAAAGTACCAAAACTACTATGACAGAACCATATTTTGATTTGGATGTTTAAATACTATGGTACTGTACATATAGTAATCATATAATATTATGGAGGGGAGACTGGGGCTAGTTGTCACAATTTAGTACTGTATCTCATTCAAATGTCCAGAGAATTAATCCTTTTTTTGTCATATTATAGAAACTGTCAATGTTCAAATAAAAATATCAAATATATAACATAAAGGTATAAAGTAGAATTGTTTTCTTAGGACTAGTGTATTTTAATAAGGCAGGCCAGGTTGTCACATGGTTTATAATTAACAAAATATGTTTGCCAAAACATTGGTTTCATAACATTTCTAAGGTTCCATTTGTTAACATTAGTCAATCTTCTGAAGCACATTTGCATTTATTCATCTACCTTTTTATTTTTATTTTTATTTTTTTACTTACATTTGAGGAAAACCATGCATTTTTTTTTTTACCATGCAGTCAAATGTTGACGGAAAACACAGTTTTCAGCTCTTGCTTGAATATTCAACGTTCATTTAAAAATGTATTAATACATTATAAAAATCAAACGTCGTATCCGTTCATATAATTTAATGGAGCTAACATGAACTAACAATGAACAGTTGCAGCTAATCTTAAAGAGTAATAAATTCTTTAACAAATGTATTGCTCTTTGTTACTTAATTGTTACTTAGTTAATCCATTAACTAACATTAACTAATGGGAGTTTATTGTTAATTGTTACCTATTATATTTGTTCCATATTTGCTATTTCATTAATCATCGTGTTTCATAATAAATTTACTGTTTAAATGTAGCCAAAAGCTGAGAAACAGTTTCATATTGTGACAATTTATGCCATATGGTGAAAAATAATCCAAAGAATGCATCCGCCCCCCAAAAATCCGCCCAATTGCTACTCAAAACTAGCCCAAACTATCCGCGTTTCGAGCAGGTCCCTTGGTAATAATCGCGTTCTGGGGGCTAAAATACACGTTACTGGGGTCGCTTCAACCCGCGGACATGAAAAACAACTGGCGGCAACAGTGATAAAGTAAAAACCGTGGACTTGGCAACACTGTGACGGATAGTAGTAATGTCTACAACCAGGGCCGCATTAACCATTGGGCTA
>NW_015652300.1:68765-69542 GCF_001515625.1 Sinocyclocheilus rhinocerous | reverse complement strand
TGCTAGCAACACTTAGCTAATTTGCTAAAGCATGCTATTAATGCAATGAAACAGGAAATTGCTGAAACTCTGGTTTTATGAAGCCCCTCCCTCAGAAATACACAATGGGCTCAAGATTGGTTAGCTGGTCCAGTGTGTCGTGATTCGCTAAACCGCCTCTAGTGTGCAAAAACGTCATGCTCCTCACCTCAGTGGCATGTGCTCCAGTGTTGTGTTGTAAACAATGGCGTCGTCAATATTGCTTATCAATTTGAGCCTGAATGAGAATATTAGTAAAGAGCATCGCGCAGAACCTGAGCAAGCACGACTCTTACAGGACGTTTCAGAACGGTGTGTTTTTTTGTTTGTTGTTGTCTCATATTTTTAGATAGGCTGATATTTGTAAATGCTACTACTTATGTTAGCTTTTAATATGTTATGTTATATTTTAATATATCCTGATTAAAGCTTCAATACAGCAGAATACATGATTGCACTGTAGCATTTTTGTAAAGTAATTGTTTAATTTGTGACAGTAACAAGTGTTTGCCAGCAAGTATTGCTTGCTACCACGGCAACCGCGTGCACATCCACGTTTAACGCTTCTCGTAGCTACAGTATGTGAAAAAGATTTTTTTGTGCACTCCTAGTTTTGACGGCATGGCAACACTCTTCCTCTTCTCTAAAGCAGCGCAACATGGCCTCGTCCCCTTCGTTGCGTGTTCCCGGGGGCAGGGTTTATGTAAATTTCAGGGTTAGTGATGTCACCAACCCGGGAAGAAGCTCGTTGTAGTCCCT
>NW_015652300.1:61785-65313 GCF_001515625.1 Sinocyclocheilus rhinocerous | reverse complement strand
GGGTCGGCAAAGGCGCCGGCGGGAGCACTTGCATATTTACCAGATGACAGCAAAAAGAACTTAAACTGCTTTTTATTCATTCATTTTAGCTTGACATTTATGTTTTTTAGAATGAATGCCACTAAAATGCTATAAAATGCTCGTCCAATCAAAATGTTCGGTCAGAACATTACGATAGGCTGTCCTGCCTGCCTGTCAAAATATGTATTTGCATACCTCTGCGCACGCCATCTCTCCTCGCATTGCTGGTTAGTCTCCGGTCTGCCTGAGCGCGTTAATGTGTTTTGGAGGAGGCGTGGCTTTGCAGACTGATTATCCTGGGAGGGTGGTCCAAAATCGTCTACCCTACCATTAAGTTTGAGATTAAACCTCAAAAAAAGTATCCTTTCTCCAGAGGTTTTTGAACCTTTTATCTCTCCTAGACAGCACTCCATGAGAGAATCCCATCTGGAAAGATCTTCTGTCTCAGGTATGGTGCTTGACTGACCACCCCCTGAGGAAGCCCAAGTCATAAACTCTGGTCTCTAAAACAAGGTTTTGAGACTATCCTGAATGCTGGAGCTGCCTCCACTAGGAAACTATATGCCCTGAAATGGCAGCTCTTTGCATGGAGCACACAGGGGCAATATATTTTTTATTAATATATTAATTAGTATACTCAACATTTTTTTGGAAGCTCTAACTCACACTAAATATTTTGGAAGGCAATTGTAATTTGACTTGAGTATATTTTTTAGTACTGTTTCCACATCTGCATGTCACAAAACCATAAACGGGCAGAAAGAATGTAATACCTGTGTGTTGTTTTGAGCTCCCAGCAGCATGCACATGTGTGTGAGCAGTCTGAGAAGAGCGAAGGGAGCAGGTGACATATTCTTAGTGTCCTGCATGTCAGGCTGGTCACGACGTTGTGCATCACCCAGAATGTGTCCAGACTGAGTACGGTCCGCTCTGAAAAGAGGAACAATTGCCTCAAACTCATGAAACAACTGAATAAACAATTACCACTAAAACAGATATACAGCACCATTTTGTAGGGAAATTTTCAGCCAAAAAAAGAAAATCACAAGTTCTGTAAAGACATTAAATAACACTTTACGATAAAGTTCTATACATTAACATCAATGCATTTAATAATCTTGGTTAATTTTGATTAAACTACATATATTAATCCTTTTTCTTTTCGAGCTTTACAAATTTGCATTAAAGTATCATTACATTAATAGCCTACAATTAATCTTTATTAATAAATGCTGTAAAAAATCCTGTTCATTATTAGTTCATGATACCCAGTGCATAACTAAAGTTTCCAAATTGAACCTGACTGTAAAGTGTTCCCAGAAATCCATACAGAGGAACAAGTTATATGGTGAATGACCAATCAGAATAAAATATTTCAGACAGCCAGGTAATAAACTAAACTGAATTAAAAAACACATAAATTAATAACAACAAGCATTTGGTGCAAGAGTAACTCACTGTATCTGCATGGTTTGGAAGCCGTCAACAGGTTTGTGGTCTATGCCGCCTATTTCTGCATTACACTCTAGACAGCGGACAACCTCCATGGGCAGACCACACTGGACAGATGCATGAAGAGAATTCATTTTTAATTTGACAAAAATCATAACAATTTGATCATATTAAATTAAAACTAATGCTGTGTTCTGCGACTTTTAATGTATGTAGTTAATGCTATGCCGAATCATAGAAATTAAATTACCCTACCATATCAACAATGCATGGATGACCATTAGGACAGGCTGTTAAAAACAAAAGAAGATGTTAAGAATTGATTTAAAAACAGGATGTAGAAATGTACAAATACAGAACCACTTGTGAATGCCAAGGATCTGTCAAAATTCCACCCCCCTTGTTTCCCAAAGCAATTCTATTGGCTAAAATCAGTTTTAGGATATTTCGTATCTGATTATAAATCTTGCAAGTCTATATATATCAGATAATCCTACAAACCTTATTGGTCTGTGTAATATTACCAAACAAAAATGCATCAGTCAAAAAGGTTTTCTTGTAAATTAAAAAGTAATGCGTTACTTTACTAGTTACTTGAAAAAAGTAATCTGATTACGTAACTCGCGTTACTGGTAATGCGTTACCCCCAACACTGAAAATGAGAAACATTTCTGTAATCGTTTAACCATTATTTATCCTCTAATACTTATTTTGTTCGCCGTGGGACACATAAGGCGTTTTCTCAGTATAGTCCTATGCTGTGACTGACAATAAAACCACAAAATACACCAAAACACAATATAAATTCACAAACGACATCAATATAATTCACTCGCTGTAATCCGCATCTTTGGAATCCATACGATTGAGATGAACAGATCCAAATTCAAGCCTTTATTCGGCTATCTTCATCTCCATTCTCAGCAGCGATGTAAACGTCTAAACCGCAGTTATTATGAATTCAAAAATGCCAAAAAGCTTGAAACAACACATTTTATGGCAGTAATATCAAACGCTCATTGGCTCTCACCTGGCTGGGTTTAAATGAGTGAAGCGAAGCGGGATATAATTTTTGTCGATTAATATCTTACATTCTTCTCTGTACCTCATATATAAAACTATTATACCGTGACTGCGGCTGCAACACATTATCATTTGAACGGCTTTAGGTACCGCTTTTGACATTTTGGCAATAAATTAAATATTGTGATTACAGTTGTTTGTTTGTTATGTTTTTCTTCATAACTGTAAATTTTTAAAAAATGGTTATGGTTATTAAGTTTAGAGGTTTGATTGGGGTTAGCGGCTCAAAATATCTTCTCAATGCTATAGTGTTACTAAAATTGTTATTTTCTTACACATTTCTGTCCATTATGTTTTATATATTCTTTTTACATTCTCTATATAATGGTTTTGTTTTTGTTTGGGGTTGGGTTTAGGGATTTAACATTTAAATTATACAGATATTTTATGATATAAAAGATTTGCAACTATTTAACATTTTTTAGATGTAAAACGTAATAATGTTTACATTTAAACGTCCATTTTGTACATTTCAGCATCTATCCGAAGGAACAAATATATATATACTGTATATATTGTGACTGTAAAAGTTACCTTTTAATACCTACATAACAATGCTATTATTATTGGCTTTTTCTAGTCTATAAACTTGAATATCACTCAATAAGTCCAATAATTATATGGACATAACTTTCACTTTAGAACAGGGGGTCAAATTGTCTTTATTACACTGTTTTAGCAATTTGTAACTGTAAAACTCAACTCAACCTTGCCAAGACAGAACAGCTTGTGGTTCCAGCAAACCCATCGTTTCATCACAATTTCACCTTTATTTGACCCTCTAACTCTAGCACTCTCTATTCTAATTCTATTTTATCTGTGTTTTTTATTATTTAAAAAAAACTTGCTTGATTTCTTTAAAAAAAAAAGGCATCTAACACTAGCTTTCTAATTCTTTTCAATTATATCTATTTGTTTTATTTTTATTTATTATATTATTTAAAAAAAAAATGCTCACACTTTATATTAGGT
>NW_015652300.1:47508-51954 GCF_001515625.1 Sinocyclocheilus rhinocerous | reverse complement strand
ACACAATAAGTGCATTGTATCAAATTATTAATTTAAATGTAAGTAAATAGTAGCTAAGGCCACCTAATACACCTGTTAGGCTAACCAAGACTTGTTATAGCACTTGCATATCATTGCTCTTTTGTTGATTTTGATTGCTTCTATTGTCCTCCTTTGCAAGTCGCTTTGGTTATAAGCATCTGCTAAATGACTAAATGTAAATGTAAAACCAGCACTACTTAAACAATTACTAGCTTCATATTGTTCAGTTAACTTAATAGATGGTAAATAACTGAAATATACGCAAGTGCATTATTACACAAAAATAATATATGGTTTGCTAAGTCGTAAATAATGGCTAAAAGTTGTTTACTGTACATTCAGTTAATCATTAATTGCTAGCTTAATTTTGCTTATTTATCGAATGAATAACTTATTATATGTTAAGTTATTCATTAATTACTAGTGTGTTCATGCTTAACTAATGCATAATTCTGGACCCTTAAAATAAAGTGTTACTTTATTAATATATGCACTTTGTCTTATATTCATTAAAAAAAATGAAATATCTTGCTCCACCTCTGAAATGACTTTCCTTTTTGCCTTAATTTTCCCAACTGAAAAGACACCCAAAATAACAGTAAAATTATTTATTTACTTTTTGTAATACCCTGGGAAACCATTTTGAATATATTATCCTATATTACCACAATTCCGATCATGAAGTTCTGCTTCTTGTGTTACATGATTTATTGTGGCCTTTCTGATCAGGCATTAACTACTGGGTCTCCAGGTGTATATCATTTTGACAAATCTTGAATTTTGCATGACACAGAATCCACTCACAATACCACTGGACTTTCAAGCCATGCGGGCCTTTTATGGCCTGCTGGGCAACAGCCAACATGTCGTCCGGCATAGTTGGAATGAATGAAGCCTGCAAGGAGAACATGACAGAAATATCACATAAACACTCTAGTCATCATGTGACTCCATGACGTCATAACGTGAAGGGTTCGTACCGTCATGTTGTTTGGGGACAGTGCCAGCTGCTGCAGTGGCTCCAGTAAAGGCAGATTTCCACACAACAGAACTGCAGCCATGTGAACTGTAACCTCCACCAGAAGAAGCTCTCTGCCTGACATCTGAGGTTGTACACGCAGAGCATGTAGATGATTATTCACCAGTCCTTTAGCAAATGCTTTTGTTTCGTCATTGACAAAGATGTCTGTGCTTCTGATAAAATCTTCAAGGCCAGCACGTTGCTATAAAAAAACAAAAAATGCATGAATATCAGACATAGGGATATACATTTATCAAAAAGGTGACATATTAACACAACTTTCAGTATTGATCATTAACAAACATTGTACAATGTGTGTTATTATGTTAATATATATTCAAATAGCATTTAGGGGATTGGTGGCTTGCTCTAGGGCACCTCAGTTGAAGGTGGAAATGATCAGGTGGTATAGGTAGGTTTAAGGGTTCGTTAATATTGAGCGTGATACAGGAAGGTTTAGGGCCAGGTTTGGTGAGATGGGTAACTTTATGAGTTGGTTAGGGGGCCAAAAGTACAAAAAAGACAATTTGACTACAATACGAGAACACTGTTCAAACTCTTTATATACATAAATGAAGTATTTTCTTGAAAAAAATTATTTGTTTTCTCCTGTTCTATGATTCAAAGAATACACTGTTTAAGGATATAGCTCACTAAGTGTTAAGGCAATAAAAAACATGTTTTGCAAATAACTATGTGTTGTGTCTTTAGCAAGCATTTAACTAAATTAACCATCCTTTACACAGACTTTTTACAACCATTAAGTCCAAGGCCTATAAAGGTCCTGAATCAATAATAAACATTTATAAACATTTACAAATGATGAATATTCTCAACTTTAGGTTGAGTAGTGCAAAAACATGAACAAATGATTAATAAATGAACTGTACAAAAGTGTAAATAGGGTAAATTCAGGTAATTTGGGACACATTTTGCCATTGAGATGATTGCTCATAAAGGTAATATTGTTTTTTTTTACATTAATAATTATCTGTTATTAAATATTTAATAAGTCTATTTAAATATTTGTGTGCTGTGTTAACTAAAATAATTTTTTTTTTAAGTATATACAGTATTATTGATGTTCCGCCATGAAATGTAAGGGATCAAACCTTAATAAAGCTTTTGATGAAGCAATGAGTCTGAAATGATCACAGATCGTTTTAAAAAATAAACTCCACACATTAATTTTTTTTTAAATCTTCAAAAAATTAGCAGAGCGACAGGTGCTACACACACAGCCATGAACAGCACTTGGTCTGACATACCACATTTTACTCCAGCACCCATTATTCTGTCATTTAGAAATAATAGTATACATCTTGCTTTCTCCTTATTATGTCACTGTAATTCTGATCACCCAACATGCAATCTGTGAACCCAGCGTCATCTGTGTATTAAATGCTTGTTGGAATAAAGAGGAAGTTTTGAGTTCCATTAATTACAGTATGTTTTCTTTGTAAATGAATGTCTTTTATTTGAAAATATCAAGGACATCCCTATTTGACATGAGCCCTTTAATCATGACCATTTTACTAGGAAGCCTGATGTAAACATTAAGTCATACTGTTCTTCCAAAACCATGTCACAGTACTTCAGATTCGTAAAGCACAAATGTTTTGTTGTGTAGCATATGTTTGTGTTTTTACCTCAGGTTTAGGGTCCGAGTTGGGGTTTCCATTTCTGTACAGGAAGGTGACTAAGCTTTGCAAATGGATCCGCAAGTGTCTTGTCCCTGTCGCCTCGTTACACTCTCTATGTTTGGGACATACATAGTGTGTGCATGTGTGTGTGTGTAAATAAGTATATCAATACCTCAATCGCTTTCTGTATTTCATTCATGTCGCAATCCCTCATGGCTTTGGCTACTGCATCTCTAATAGTTTTGTAGTCCAGTCCACATGCTACATAGTGGTCAATTTTGTTGTCATCTTGATTCTAAGAGAAACAAATTTAGCAGTTAAAGCACAAATACTTGTGACTCATATCAGCATTGTGAAGTAAATCAACCAAAACCCACCATATTAAGAACCTCCTGAGGAAACAGCCACTTGAACTCTTTCTGTGACAGAAGTTTTTGGACATAATCAACCCCATGAAGGCTACAGATCTTTCTGATGAGGTAAACCCTGTACCAGTCATTACTGCTCTGGCAGCATAGATCATTCACACTGTTCAAAAACACTGAGGTAATGGATGGAGGATCATCCTGTGCATCTAAACCACGAGAAACATTATCAATATCAAGGGAAAACGTTCAAATATGATACACTACTTTCTCAGTTTCAGTTAATACAAAGTGCTCTAGCCTTTCATGGCAAGTGATAAGCATTTGTTGTTCTTTGTTGAATTTATGAACTTGCCCAGGTCATATTTCAACTGATGGTGGGAAATGCATTTAATTGTCATTCATTTGTACTTTTGACGGAATTGCTTAGCAACTTTATTAAATATTTTTATTCAACAAATAATATTTTATATAAATAATAGTAGTATTTAATAATAGTATTTGGCATTGAGAAATGGTGTGTAAGTTAAGGTGATTTTGTTTACATTGTTATGCCATTAGATGGAGACACGAGAATCAGCAGTAAAGGCTTTTATATTGAAAGAGACTGAAACGCTGATGTAAACAAGGAAGTTATTTTTACTCTCAACAACAGCTTGTAATCGGAGTCAACAAACGGAAATCACCCTTAACAAATGAAAGGATAGTATGACAAAGATATTGCTTTCCTCAACGGACATTCAAACTAATGTTTTATTGTGAATATGAGATTGAGCTGAAGAATGGAAGAGAGATTTGAGACAAAATGGTTTTTTAAAGACACTTCATGGTTGTTTCTTATTTACTTACTTTCCCATCGATCTGTTGTATAAATGGAATCACACTTATTATATTGCATTTAAACAGCCTGTCGCTTCATGCCTACGGGCAAATCACATCCATGCTGATATGCGATACTCTGTAATACTGCTTATTTATTCATCCAATGGCACTTTTAGCTCTGCTCATCTAATATGCATTTATTGATTGATTGATAAAAACATTTAATGAATTTTAAAAAATCACGGTCAAGCACCTGGCTAGTAAAAGCAAACACTAAAGCATTTACCAGCACTAGTCACTCTGTTAAAGGGCAGGTCAGCAGCCATATCCAGGCACAATCGAACTCTGGCCACCTGCTGCAGGTGCTCTATAGATGCAGTGTGTGCAGACACAGAATCAGAGTGAAGGAACTCCAGCAGAAAGCGTGTTTCCTCCTGCAAACAGATCTGCTGCTCCGACACAGAGTGCCATTGTGTCCGATCATACATTGAGTCCTGCAGACACAGGAGAAACATACAGTACTTTTAACCAAGCTTTAAATATATACAGTAACATATGTGTTAATATATTCAAG
>NW_015652300.1:24663-42211 GCF_001515625.1 Sinocyclocheilus rhinocerous | reverse complement strand
CTGAGGTAATGGATGGAGGATCATCCTGTGCATCTAAACCACGAGAAACATTATCAATATCAAGGGAAAACGTTCAAATATGATACACTACTTTCTCAGTTTCAGTTAATACAAAGTGCTCTAGACTTTCATGGCAAGTGATAAGTATTTGTTGTTCTTTGTTGAATTTATGACCTTGCCCAGGTCATATTTCAACTGATGGTTGGAAATGCATTTAATTGTCATTCATTTGTACTTTTGACGGAATTGCTTAGCAACTTTATTAAATATTTTTATTCAACAAATAATATTTTATATAAATAATAGTAGTATTTAATAATAGTATTTGGCATTGAGAAATGGTGTGTAAGTTAAGGTGATTTTGTTTACATTGTTATGCCATTAGATGGAGACACGAGAATCAGCAGTAAAGGCTTTTATATTGAAAGAGACTGAAACGCTGATGTAAACAAGGAAGTTATTTTTACTCTCAACAACAGCTTGTAATCGGAGTCAACAAACGGAAATCACCCTTAACAAATGAAAGGATAGTATGACAAAGATATTGCTTTCCTCAACGGACATTCAAACTAATGTTTTATTGTGAATATGAGATTGAGCTGAAGAATGGAAGAGAGATTTGAGACAAAATGGTTTTTTAAAGACACTTCATGGTTGTTTCTTATTTACTTACTTTCCCATCGATCTGTTGTATAAATGGAATCACACTTATTATATTGCATTTAAACAGCCTGTCGCTTCATGCCTACGGGCAAATCACATCCATGCTGATATGCGATACTCTGTAATACTGCTTATTTATTCATCCAATGGCACTTTTAGCTCTGCTCATCTAATATGCATTTATTGATTGATTGATAAAAACATTTAATGAATTTTAAAAAATCACGGTCAAGCACCTGGCTAGTAAAAGCAAACACTAAAGCATTTACCAGCACTAGTCACTCTGTTAAAGGGCAGGTCAGCAGCCATATCCAGGCACAATCGAACTCTGGCCACCTGCTGCAGGTGCTCTATAGATGCAGTGTGTGCAGACACAGAATCAGAGTGAAGGAACTCCAGCAGAAAGCGTGTTTCCTCCTGCAAACAGATCTGCTGCTCCGACACAGAGTGCCATTGTGTCCGATCATACATTGAGTCCTGCAGACACAGGAGAAACATACAGTACTTTTAACCAAGCTTTAAATATATACAGTAACATATGTGTTAATATATTCAAGACCATTTCTTAAGAAATTAAACACTGAAAACACAACTAACATTTTATTAATTAGTAAAAAATGTAATTAATTTAGTTGTTTTCCAGTAAAAACATCTACACGTGTTTACAACATACATTTACTTTAGAACTTACTTTCTCTTTACATTTTTACATCGTTAAGCATAAAAAAAACTAACAAATAAATATATAAAATTGGTAAGGATTATGCACAGAAAATTAAATTACAACATATACTTGCAATCCCAGTCAAATGTTTGTACATACTGGATATAATTTATTGTTTGCATAGTTAACAAATATTTTAACTGTTGCTTGAAATGGGTTTTGTAGAAAAATATTATTTGTACCCATGTATGTATTTCTCTGACCAACTTAAAAATTGTATTAACTTATTATCATTATTAAAAGAGGTAAATTCAAGTGTTCAAACTAATGTTTTATTGTGAATATGAGATTGAGCTGAAGAATGGAAGAGAGATTTGAGACAAAATGGTTTTTTAAAGACACTTCATGGTTGTTTCTTATTTACTTACTTTCCCATCGATCTGTTGTATAAATGGAATCACACTTATTATATTGCATTTAAACAGCCTGTCGCTTCATGCCTACGGGCAAATCACATCCATGCTGATATGCGATACTCTGTAATACTGCTTATTTATTCATCCAATGGCACTTTTAGCTCTGCTCATCTAATATGCATTTATTGATTGATTGATAAAAACATTTAATGAATTTTAAAAAAATCACGGTCAAGCACCTGGCTAGTAAAAGCAAACACTAAAGCATTTACCAGCACTAGTCACTCTGTTAAAGGGCAGGTCAGCAGCCATATCCAGGCACAATCGAACTCTGGCCACCTGCTGCAGGTGCTCTATAGATGCAGTGTGTGCAGACACAGAATCAGAGTGAAGGAACTCCAGCAGAAAGCGTGTTTCCTCCTGCAAACAGATCTGCTGCTCCGACACAGAGTGCCATTGTGTCCGATCATACATTGAGTCCTGCAGACACAGGAGAAACATACAGTACTTTTAACCAAGCTTTAAATATATACAGTAACATATGTGTTAATATATTCAAGACCATTTCTTAAGAAATTAAACACTGAAAACACAACTAACATTTTATTAATTAGTAAAAAATGTAATTAATTTAGTTGTTTTCCAGTAAAAACATCTACACGTGTTTACAACATACATTTACTTTAGAACTTACTTTCTCTTTACATTTTTACATCGTTAAGCATAAAAAAAACTAACAAATAAATATATAAAATTGGTAAGGATTATGCACAGAAAATTAAATTACAACATATACTTGCAATCCCAGTCAAATGTTTGTACATACTGGATATAATTTATTGTTTGCATAGTTAACAAATATTTTAACTGTTGCTTGAAATGGGTTTTGTAGAAAAATATTATTTGTACCCATGTATGTATTTCTCTGACCAACTTAAAAATTGTATTAACTTATTATCATTATTAAAAGAGGTAAATTCAAGTGCATTGTGAAGAGAAAAAAATATATAAAAATTTTCAGCAAACACTGAAAATTCTCCAAAACTTCTTTAAAAGCATCCCAGGAAGTTGGCTTAGAGAAGCCCAAAAAGTGCAGAGATGGAATCTAGTAACCCTTTAGAATAAGGAACACATATTCACTATTAACTAAGAGTTTTTCCTCAATAAACTCCTAATTAGCTGCTTAAGGTAGTTGTTAAGTTTAGGTATGATGTGCATTAAGGGATCTAAAATATCCTCATGCAGAATAAGGCATTAATATGTGCTTTATAAGTACTAATAAACAGCAAATATACTAGTAATATGCATGAAAATAAGCAACTAGTTTTTAGTGAGAATAGGTCCTTAAAGTGTTACTGACAAATTATAGCTCATACATAAGACAAATGTCCAGCTTCATTAGAAAAGACAGCACTAACCAGTATAAACCAGCCTTTGATTAGCGTGCCATTTCTGCAGTAAAATTACAGAAAGCAGAACCGCTGCAAGGACTATGCCAAGTGTGCAACTGCACAGGGCCTCACTCCTGGCCTGCAATACTGTAGTTTATGTACAATTTTTTACAAAAATATCAACTAAATAAAATTCCTGCTGTCTCAATTCTATTATGCATAATCAAGTTCCCGTAAAAAAAACCTAACAACTCGTTATTTTTATTATATATATATTTTATAATTTTGAATGTCAATGCTGTGTGCTTGCTCTACTGCGTGCTCACTCCATCTATCTACTCATTCAATGAGGAAGAAGAAATGTCAGCCTCATAGAGCACAACTGCTTGCGTAGGCATGAGTTGGCTGGTGAGAAAAGGAAGAATTTCACAAATCATGGAGAGGATCGCTGGATAAGTTTGTCAACGTTAGCGCTTTTGAAAATGCTAAAATTGCGAAAACTAGCATAAACCACAGCATCCCTGTGACTAGCAATACGGCTGGACCACAACAAGATGAAGATCACGATGGCTGTGGTGACTAACAGATATTTCTAATCTGACATTTTAGTTCAATTAAACCATCACACTATCAATTTAGCCTACCTCGTTTTCTACTACAACTTATTAGGCACTGGTCTGGAAGATGAAGTCCCGATAATTTCTCAAAAATACACTTTTCCAATGATGGCTTGTATATCTGAAGAAAACAGATTCTATATTTTGCTTTTGTTGTAAACTGGACAAACCTTGCTAATGATGCCCATAATGATGTTGTCAAATTTGATCCCACTATGCAAGTCAGATGCATAAGAAATAAGGGTGCACATTATCTATGGCATGAAATTCAGAATGTCTGACCACAAATGTCAAAAACACTACTGTGAATGACACAAAGAGAGCAAAATACTTTTCTGTGCTTCTTGATTCTTTGTTTTGTCAATAGGACATCTTCAGAGCTGAATGTAGAAGAACACTTCATCGATTTCATCCCAGTAAATGACCAAACTATTAAATGCACTCCAAGCTGAACTAGATGCTCTTGGACTAAACATAAACGACTGTCAGGGCCAAGAATACAATGGGGCAAACATGAAAACATCAAAATTTCTTATTTCTTATCCATATTCTACATCTCAATCCCCAGAATGTTTTGTGCCATGCAGTTGCCACAACCTGAATTTCACACTGGGAGATATGGCAAAAATGTTTTTTTCTATATTTGCAGGCTCTCCTTAACGATGGGAAACACTTAAAGTGAAAGTCCTGTCTCTCCCTATTAAACCTCTGTCCGAAACAAGGTCACGTAGACAGTTTAAAAGCAATATGCTATCAAACAAGTGATATTAGAGACGCTTTGCTTTAAGTGGCAGAGGACTATAGTGACCCTAAAATCAAAAGAGCTAATTCCCTGCAAAGCTTTGAATTCCTTACGTCTATAGTCATACGGTATGATATTCTGTTTGCTGTGAACACTGTCAGTAAGACACTACAGTCAGGGGACATGCAGCTGGATGTGGCACTGTTGCAGCCAAATGGACTAACTTTAATTTGTGGCTGCAAAATTCTTCTTCAAAATGTATACAGCCTGCAGCTACAGTAGATCTAGTGTAGATTTAACTCTAGAATAGCTGTATGCATGTGATTCTGACTCTAAACTGAAATGAGACATGTCTGTCTGAGACATGATCTAAAATCTAAATGATATATACCCCCTATAGACCTGAGTTTATAAAATGTAACATTCCTAAAAATGTCAAAATAAAGTGACAGCTGACTTGACGATGTATGATGCTGTATTATTCTGCTTGTTAAATTATGGTTATATGTATTATGCAGTAGGACGTTTGTTACTGTAGAAACAGTAGACTCCCAGCTTGTTTTGATTCAGAATCCCCCTCCACAAAGACAGAGGGCCTCACATGCAAAGTTATATCATCAAAAAAAAGAAATCATAATTACAAATTACTAAATATAAGCAGTAATACATGGTGAGTGAACATGAGTTGATATACACACCTCCAAACTATTTATGTACAAGGAATAAAGCTCGGTTTTATCAGTCTCCTGAATGATGTTGCTTTGCTCAACTTCTGTCAGATGCTGCTGAAGGTAGTGCTTCACATCATCAAAGCTAAAAAAGGACAAGACAAAAACTATTACGATGTGTAAGAGGAGTGTGCTGCGAGCTGTTAAAAGCCCTGCACTCACCTGTACTTGAGCAGGAGTTTCAGCACCACTGAACGCACCACTGGATTTTTATCCACAGAGTCATCGAAGGGAGAAAGAGCCTTAGTCAAGAACTTGCGGTCTTGCCCTGCGAGGATGAGGAACAACGTTCTGGTCGTTTAATTCATTCTAATCCGTTTCTAGTCCTCCACACATATACCTTACAGACAGACGTACCTCTAATCTGAGGGAGCGAGCGGGCCTCTACCATCAGGAGGGACAACAGATGTTGGATGATGTCCATGCTGGGAGGAGTACTGTCCTTGAAGCATATGGTGGACACCAGATCAATGAAGAAAGCATTGCATCGCTTTCTGAACAATGCATTTTGATGGATCAGACCCCTGAAGACCAAAATAAGCACATAATCTTTTAGACTGACAGAGGCAAACAGAGAGATAAAGCACAACTATTAAGCTCAGACAATTAGTCGATTTACTGTATTGTCTCAGAGGCCTTGAGCTCAAAGTCATCAGGCACTTCAAGGCGACACAGATGTTGGATGATGTCCATGCTGGGAGGAGTACTGTCCTTGAAGCATATGGTGGACACCAGATCAATGAAGAAAGCATTGCATCGCTTTCTGAACAATGCATTTTGATGGATCAGACCCCTGAAGACCAAAATAAGCACAAACTCATCTTTTAGACTGACAGAGGCAAACATAGAGATAAAGCACAACTATTAAGCTCAGACAATTAGTCGATTTACTGTATTGTCTCAGAGGCCTTGAGCTCAAAGTCATCAGGCACTTCAAGGCGACACAGAGGACAGAGCATCTGACCAAGCACCAGCCACTGTTTGATACAGGTCAGGCAGAAGATGTGGTCACAGGGCAGACTCAAAGGATCCTGCGGATCTCCCATGCACACTGGACAAAGCTGACTGCCAAACCTGGGGACAAATCACCAATATTCAATAGTAGCCTCTTACTAAACCCTCAGAAAGTAGAACTAATAACGAACCTTACCTAAAAATGCTCTGAGATGCTTCATCTTTGCAAGCTTTGAGTATGATGACCACTGCCTCAAACGGCTGCTTGTTTTTGAGGTCCGAGTCCCAGACTCAAAGGGTCCTGCGGATCTCCCATGCACACTGGACAAAGCTGACTGCCAAACCTGGGGACAAATCACCAATATTCAATAGTAGCCTCTTACTAAACCCTCAGAAAGTAGAACTAATAACGAACCTTACCTAAAAATGCTCTGAGATGCTTCATCTTTGCAAGCTTTGAGTATGGTGACCACTGCCTCAAACGGCTGCTTGTTTTTAAGGTCCGAGTCTTGCTCCAGGACCTTCAGCGAAGAGATGAGTATTGATAAGCAGAAATGAAATTGTTTAAGAAGCTATTTTCAAGTAAGGACTGAAAGCTGACTCACTTGTGCTAGGCGTCGTGTGTGGTCAAGAACCAGTGGCCTGAGGTTCGAATGCACATCCTCGACACCCAGTAGCATGTGCTGCACAAACAAGGCCAGGGAGTATATGCGACGCCAGCCATGTCTAAAGTAAAGAAAATGTATTCATTAACTGAACTGTAAATAATTATATCAGTGCAATACAATATAAAGCACTGGCTCTCTACCAGGGAAAGGGGGCTTTTACATGTATTTATAGGTAGTGATTAATAGGTCAGTCAACCTATTAAAATGAAAATTGTTGTAGATAATGGGGGAATTTGGAATCAAAAAGATCGATAACCACTGATTTACAGTATCTAAAGAGGTATAAAGCCAATTCCAACACAAACAGACTGAAGAATGGCTTCTTTTCCAAAACTGTAGGTGCTATCATGTAGGAATGTAACACAACATACAAAGAACATGTACAAATAACGTTTCCCATAGGACAATATATTTTAGAGCTCATAGCTCACTGGATGTGAGTGACAATCCGGTTGCTTTTCTCTCCATAGTGGCGTAGGCTCTCCTCACAGCAGACCAGCTCAATTGGCACCTGTAGCTTTTTAACACGTCTAAGCCAGGCCAGACTTTGACCATCTTCATCTAGAGCCTGGGGCTCCAGGCATTCAATACAGGCCACTGCAGTGTACACATCTAACACCTGAGAAACAGAACGACTGTCAGAGAGAAGTAACCAAAGTAAAACATACACATCCGATCCATGTAATACAAATTATGCAAGCACTTACCAGTTCTGTTCCTTCTCTGGCACATGTGTTATCTAGAATCCTCTGAGCAATCTGAGGCTCTATACTGATCATCCTGTAGAGGTTCTGTATTCGGTCCTTGAAGCGATGGTAGGCAGCATGAACCCACGGCAGAGAAATAACTTCACTCTCATGGATTTCCTGACTACCCTTAAGCTCATTTACACCACAAGTAAGGGCACCACATAAGAGCTAAAAGGTAAAAACATATCAACACATGAACAAGTATATGTGCATGAACGTGCAGATGATGTATAGAAATGTATCGCTGAAAGAGTCTGACTCTCACCTCGAGATTCGCCACTGATGTTACCTTCATGGTCATGGAGATGAAATCCTGGAGATACCTGTGGAAAAATTCCATCTGCATCTCTTGGGTTGCTTCAGAGATGTACCCGCCCAAGGGGATCTTCCAAAAAAACTCTTCAAATTGATCTAGAGAGTGTCCTGTTGAAGAAATGCATGGACATTTATTGTTTGTTTTTCCTAGAACTGTCAAAAAAAAAAAACAGTAGAGGCCTGCACGGGCCTCAAATATAGGCCCTAGCCCAAGACGTTCAGGCCCTAAACCAACCCTTGACCAAGAACTTATCGGAATTCTTGGCCAGAGTCCGACTGGAGCCCGTGTATTTTTTTCTCTCTCTTCCTCATTATACAGCTGCTGTTGCAGCCATTAAAATAGGTCAGTTTTGTTTTTAATGGCAAAGTGGTTGTATTTCTTTTGTTTTTTTTTATTAAGTTAATTTAGAAATATGTTTGAAACATATTTTTTTTGTTGGTAAATTCAAGTTTTTCTTTTTTAAAGTAACGACTGAGCGACCAGTGACAGACAGTGAGTTGATCATATGTTTGATCAATTTAGCCTTCTCAAATGATCACGACTTAAAAAACACTTCAAGCTTATTTCAATGCTAGTTTAAACATTTAACCTAAATAAAAGTGCGCTATTAGGCACATATGCAATCGTTTGTGTGGAGAGTGGAAGCTAAAGCGTGCTTTGCAGGACATGAAGGAGCCAGCGTGATCACTTGCATTTTTTCTTATTAACAGTGGAAACAACTTAAAATACGCCGTCATTTTTACTCATAAAGATTAGAGTAATATATCATTCGGAATTGTAAAGGGTCTACTTTTATTTGTGTGCACTCGCAAGATCAACAAAACGTGCTTTTGTAAAATAAAGAAAACAAACTGGATGTGCTTTCTGCCGTCTCTGTCTTGAGCAGGAGCGCGCTTCACAATGATGAACTGAAACTCAGCGAATACTTGCCTCACAGACATGATAAATATATTAATAGAAAGCTTTAAATTACTACTTTAAAACAAAATAATTCACATCTAAAAAACTCTTTCATTATGTAATCTGTAAAGATGCATTTCTCTCTAAAGGCACGTCCAATGAGGAGATGGCGAGTCAGCATTGTCAACTTTTTTCTAATTACTTTTGCTGGGGCTTTGCAGCAAGCTTTAGCCTACTGCATGCGT
Organism: Sinocyclocheilus rhinocerous; assembly: GCF_001515625.1. Lineage (NCBI taxonomy): Eukaryota > Metazoa > Chordata > Actinopteri > Cypriniformes > Cyprinidae > Sinocyclocheilus > Sinocyclocheilus rhinocerous. Next base: position 33,158 of record NW_015652300.1, on the reverse strand, counting down.
TTGAACACGAAACTCTTCCAGCTGCGTTGACGGCACGCTCGCTGCCGCTGCTGCTGGTGGGGAAACACCGTCCGAGCCGGTTTTGACAGTCGCGGTAGCACGGTCTCGTTTTGTTTTCACCAGCGCGACAAATCTTTTTCATCACCATAATTGATGGATGTCTAAAATATAAAAATGGGTAGAAGCCTAAAACAGGCCCAATGCCCAGCCCTAGGGGCATAAATAAGTCGGGTCCGTCTGCTCTAAAAAGCAGCAATAACTGTCACAAGTCACAAGAGAACAAACCACACTGATTTAAGTGTGATTGCTGAAACAACAACAACAAACAGCAAGGATAGCAGTTAAGTAAATATACCTTCTTGCTGAAAAGCATGTACCCAGAGTTCCTCTAGATGATCTTTAATTCTCCAGCTGAAAGGCATGGTGCAACCCACATTGCTGTCAACTGCAATGTAGTTTTGAACCAAGATTGTCTTCTCTGAGCTGTTAAAGACCAAATGTTTATTTTTTTAGTTACAACAACATTACTTTAAAGCCAAGAAATTTATGCAGATTTGCATTGCATTGTGAACTGCTACACATTGTGGAATTACCAAAAATCAAGCTTGTAGCTAGAAGCATTAATGTGTTTTGGGTCCAAAGGCTTACACAATTCATCTTGAAATCAAATAATTACACACTTGTTGTCTAGGCTTGTGTAAGGAACATTCAGTAACTTGACATCTCCAAAAATTTCCAGCCACAATTTCCTCAAGGATTCATCAGAGTTATCCAGCAAGAGGTCTAGATTGCAGTCACGATCAATAATTGAAACAAGTTGTGCCAAAAATGGAGTTACTACTGCTTTTGTTGTAATATGATGTTTTGAGCACAATACCTGATTGTCTTGAGGAATGAGTTTTCCATGTCAAACTGCTGTAATGAGAGGAGCTCAATGTTTTGAACTATGTTCTGTAGCTGTTCAGTTTCTGTTGCGGTCAGAAGTCTTGAGAATGTAGTTACCTACAGGATAAAAAAAGATAGCAAGAAACAACTTTGTGCACAACTTGCAAAGACATAAATGTTAAATACTCAAAAATTTTTAAATACAATATGTTTACCTCTGTGAAAAAGGCATGGCTAGGCCCTGCTTGCTGTATTTGAGAAAGGATGAAGTCAGCAAGTGAGCTATGCTTCTGGTCTTCAAAGTACACCCTTGACAAGTGCTCAGTTTCTACTTTGGAGAAGGAAGTGCAGTCTAGCCTAACCACTGCATCTGGTGTAGCACAGTTCAAAAGGATCAATTTAGCCTCATCTAAAATCCTCTTCGAATCATCTGAAATTTGCCCGTTGAGCTGCTCTGTAACTTGCAGGACAACAGAGGCACAGGTGTCTGAGTGGTAGCCAATGAAAGCATCAGCAGGATGGTAGCAGCATGCTTTGGGAGCAATTGAGTGATTGCTTTTAGCTGCAATGAAGCATGCAACCCACTCCACAAGCTTCTCAGCAAGGTCCTTTTGCTCACTTTTTAGTATGGTATTGATGTCAAGATAATGTTTCTCCAACCTGTTGATCAATGGAATGGGAAACTGCTTGTATACAACATCCTTCTCCTCAATGACAATGAGCCTGAAATCGCTGTGCACTCTGCATTTGACTCTGTGAGTTCCAAGCCCCAAATCCACATATTTCTGACCTCCAAGCCATACATAATATTGGTTAAGAGCATCATACAAACTTTCGTACAAGTTCTGCAGGTTCAGAAGCACAATGGTTTGACCAGTTTCCATACAGATCTTCACACGGTTAATGTTGCGGCATATCTGAGTATACTCCTGGTCTTTTGGAAAGCTTGAACCAAAGATAATCTCTGGTTGGCACAGGTCTGAAAAAAACATATGCTGAAGAATTTGAAGGGCTGCATAGTTTTTGGTCAGAACCAGCAGGTATCTGCATTCCTCATCTTGACCAATGGCTGTGATGTTCTCTCTTACAAGCTCAATGGTACTGACATTCTCAAGTTTGGGTTTGATATTTAGTCTGCTGGTGAAAACTGCAACAGCATCCACATTATCCTTGCCACTGAAGTTCCTCAGCACAGCTTTCACAATCTGTTCTGCACTAGGCTTCTTCCTCTGTTCTGAAGCTTGGGCAACAGCAAATATCATCTTTATCAAGCTGTAATAGTCTCGCAAACCAAAGAAACCTCTGCCTTGTTCGTTACAGATGTTCAGGTAAGCACAGGCGAATGGCTGAAAGTACTCTCTTACCCTCTCAAGGATCATGGGATTCGAGGAACATATTCCTTCAGCAGTCTTAATCAATTCCCTTTCATCAGGATCACTACGTGAAACAAATATCCCTCTATTCATCTTGGCTGGATCCAAAGCCCAGTTAGAGATACCGATGAATCCAACCTTCTTGTGCGGTACTGGCTGGTCATCTATGCATCCCTCTTCCAACAAAGGATGTAAAGTTTTCAGGGGCATTTTCTGGGAATCTTCAGCCAAGCCTATCTCATCTAGCACTACCACCGAGACATACTCTGATAGATTCTTGTCTTTCTGAAAACGGGCAGACTGCTTGAATGTATTGATGATCCCATCTGGTGTAGAGTGAGGACTGCACTGGAAGGAAACAAGATGAATTTGCTTTAGCTTTTTAAACAAATCCGAATGAGCTGCTTGGCCTTGCATGCCATCTGCAACTAGAGTTTTTGACAAAGACTTAGAGCTTCCAGGTTTTCCAACCAAAAAGAGAGGTATTCTCAGTTCAATGCAAATAACCATCATGAAGACATTTTCCTTCAAGGCATTGTTTCGGGCAATAGTTTCACCCAATGGAACTCCACTCAGGAAAAGATCCTGAATAACTGAGATCTCCTGCATCACTTTCATTGGGCTGTAGGTCTCTGGAAGGTCTGCGCAAATGTTTTCTCTGTATTTCTGTTTATCCTCCAAGCAGGCATGGTAACAGACACCAACAGCCATAATTAATGACCATAGAATTGGGTTTGTTATTTCAGTATCCCTCTGATGTTGATCATTTATTTTTCCACTCTCAAACTCGCCAAGCTCTTTGAGTAACATTTCGTGGTTTATGTAGAACCAGCCAAAAACTTGCATGCAACGCTCTACGTCCCTCAGACTCACAAAACTACATTCATCCTGTCTTGTTCGCATATACATCTGTGAGGCTGACAGAACATCTGTAATGGTTGTGATGCAGTTTGAATCAATGGAATGGGTTTGAAATACCCTTTCAACTATTTGCTTGATGTACATTTTCTCAGTATGGTCATTGAGTTGTCCAAAGTCCCACACTAGTGGAATCATGCTAGGTGGTAAAGCATGCACTCTGTACACAAGCTGGCGAAGTGGAATGGATCCAAGTTTTTCATCTGTTTCCTCAGCACGAACTCTGTATCCCAAACCAGCTGACTCCAATCTCTTGATCATTATGTCTGTGTGTTTTCTGTAGGGGTTGCAAGCGGCAATGATTTGCAAGCCAGTGTCATCTGTCAAATTCTGTCCCATAGCAGTGTTGTCACAGAGGACTTCCTTAATGCTGCTAATGGCCTCCGTTGTGTTTGCTTCATCAAAAAACAAAACTTCTAAGTTCTGCTTGTTTCTTAACGCCATGTCCTCTGCTTCTCTCACTTTGGTGTAAATCATGTCTGAACTTGTCCCCCCATGAACCTTGACTAATTTTATATTGTCAGGGGCAATTCCACCTCTGTGCACCTCACAAAGGAATTTGATTAGTCTGGTCTTCCCACATCCTGTCTCACCCATGATTATAACGGGAATCCCGCAGCGAAAGCGCATGTGAATTGCCAGAATTTTCAACATGTTGTCTGTGGTAAGCTCATATGTTTCATCTGGGTCAGAGGGAGACTGTATTCCCAACACTCTGGAAAGTCTCTCAATTTTCTCATGTCGTGGAAGCTGGTCAAAATCAATATTAAAAGGAACTCTCTGTAGTTTGAGGCCCTCATAGAGCTCTCTGGTCATGATGTTCTGCTTGATCACTCTTTTTGTTAATGGATCAATAGCATCAATCCTTTTCTGTGCATTTGGATGAAGATGAAAGCCAATGAATGTCATGGACTCATGGTCATCATTGAAGAAAATATATGGATGTGGTTCTGACTCCCATCGTTTTCTTATCCTAAAGGGAGCCAGGTCCTCTTCATTGGCTGAAGAAAGGTCATTTTGCGGTCTTCCTGGACTCTGGTCAGAGATGCTAAGTGAAGGAGTGGCAAAATCCTTTGCCATGAGAATCATGAAATCAACAACAAATTTTTTAAATCCAAACAAAATGTCACCTGTAACAGAAACATCGCAGAAAACGGAGTTCTCACAATCCCTAAGTTGTAAGTTTAGGAACCAAGCAAAATTCCGCAACTCTGCCCAAGAGGGGTCTACGATGCCGCAGTACACAAACAACATCTGCAGGCATTCAACATGAGTGCCCTCAACTCCTTGGTACCTGAAGGTATCCAAATTAATACCATTGTAGAAACGTTGCAGGTACTGATAGGGCCGCTGGTAGGCCTCACTTTGGAACTCTTGGTCATCCATGAGGGGATCATCACCCTCTACTAATGACGGATCTTCCTGGATTCTCATTTCTAGCTCAAGGACCTCTTTAGGTGGACGGCAGTAAACACTTGGAAACACATCCATGAAAGCACCCTATCATAAAAAGGCAAATAGATTCATCAAGGAATTTGCATGCAAAAAATCCTACATGATTTAATTAAGTAATTTATATTTACTTACAGTTTTTCTGTCACTTTGTGATGTGCTGCAATCTGGTCTTAGTATCTCAATTACATACAGGTGCTCATTATTCCTTTTCCACAAATTTCCTTCTGAGTCTATGAGGTAACCAAGAATCAATAGCCTAAACAGAAATTCATGAAGTCCTGTCTTCACCTGTAAGTACAGAAACAATAATGAAAAACAGCAACAAAATGTCATTCCATTTGTTCATCACATTGATCAAAAACAGTAAATACAGGTAGCTACCATGGTGGTGATGTCAAAATGATAAACTGAAAGTTCCCGTTTCTTGAAGTTGTTGAGCAAGGACTTAAGGATGATATTTTCATCAACTCTTGGCTCAGTTAACCTGATGCACTTCAGCTGCGTAGGCTTATCGGTGATCTTTTTTAATTTCTCATGCATTCGTTTAATGTAAAGTGATTTCCCTAGAACACACAACAGAGATTTAGCTTATTTGACAAATTGCAGTGCAAAAATATTTAGATTCATACACACAGAAAACAAAGTTTGCATGCATTTATTTATTTATATTTTTATTTGGTCAACTAATAAGAATTCTGAATCTGAAAACTAACTTAAATCCATTATATTGAATTTATACTCACCGACTCCTGACCTTTCAGAGAATACAACTCCCACAAACTGTCTGTCTTTGAACACAGCAGCAGCACTGGATATGTCAGCTGGTACTGTAAAATGCCTAACAAGGTATTGCTGAATACTGATCATTGGTTCTTGGGGAACCAAGTGCAATCTAAACTGACTAAAAGCAGAGGGAAGGTATGCATGTTCCTTATTAGAGCTGCAGACCAACACCAGTCTGTAATAATTTCTGCTTTGTGCATTTTGCTGGTGAAAAAACTGCTCCACTTTGTAGCTCACTTCATAGGTAAGTTGGTCCACATAGAGCATTGTGTATATTTTCTTTCCCCGATAGCCATCAGAGAGACAACGCCTGAGGAAAAGCTCCACTTCTTCATATGGAGTGGAACCACTGCAGAGAAGTACTTCATCATAGGTTGGTAGAGGCTCTGTTCTGCTTCTCATGTAAATTGTAATACATGTTATTAGAATTTCTTCAGAAGGGCAGATTATCAGATTTGGTTTTCCAGTAGCCATTCCATTTGGCAGTTCTCTCTGAATATTACTTGTTTTCTCATCCTGTTTGGAATCACTCTCATATTGACTGGGGCTGTTGGCTAAAATTTCAAGAAGATATCCAAGGCTTCTGACGTCAAGGCAGTCTGGCAGGAAGTTGTTCATGTCTCGCATGTAAGCATTCCAAATAACATCTAGCTTTTCTGACCCATTAGCATGCCTCAGCTGACTTGCCAAGTTGTCAAACAATGCGCATGGCTCATCAGTATTCAAATCATGTTTAATCATGCTGGGAACTTCTGCAAACGTTTGAAATTCTAAGTCATCATTTTGCCTAAGGTCCTTCTTAATTACTTCATACTGAAGCCTGTGCCAAGCTTGTGTCACATCTGAAAAGGAGCAATTAGGTTTGATAAAGGAGAGCATCATAAGAACTTGATCTTTCAATTCAGTGTCGTTTTTCTGGGTGAGCTGACTGCACAGGCAGACCACCTGTTCTGAAGTAAAATAGTTTAAGTAATAATGCTGAGATCTCTGCTTATCCATAAATGACTTCCAGAAGCATAAACAGCTCTCCATTTTCCGACAGACTTCCGGCAACTGTTCTGTGACTTCACCTTCAATCATGACACTAACAACACTTCCTAAATCGAGGTGCATAATGATGCATTCTTCTTTACTATTACAGTTGACCTTTGCCTTCCAGTGTCTGAATAATGGATTTCCAGCAACAAACAAATCAATAAATGCACAGGCCAACCTCTGTACACTGGCAAAGACCTGGAAACAGGAAAGAAGTTCAGGTATAATTACAACAACCATGGTGAAAGACAGCGGAATAAAAAAGATAAAAGTTGTAAAGTCACCTCTGTAAATCGATTGACTTCACGCTGGCCCTGATCTCCTTTGCCCGACATTAGCATTAATTTATTCTGAAGTTCCCTGAGGTCTTCAAAAGAATAAACGCGTGTCTCACAGCCCTCATCGTGCTCTTCCATAATATGTAACTTCAGAATATCTTCCAAGCACAACTGAAAAAAAGCAATATTCAAGGGTTGATATTTCCAAAGTATTATCTGCATCAAATATAGTATTTTAACAGAATTGACAGAACTAAAAATATGCATTGTACTAATATATTATTGTTTTATATGTATAATGTATAATTGAATCATATGCTATATTATCATAACATAAAGGTGGTTTACTTTGCATCAGAGAATTAAAAGTGGTAACCAGTTCAATACATGGATTTACAAAATATTTGTATGCTTAAATATCTGTTACAATTAAAAATGTTTAAAATTTACATTTAATAATTTGCTAATAAAATGGCATGTATTTCAACATGTCATGCAGTCCTTCGTTATTCAATATCTGATATTTTTATGTAGCTGAAATATGCTATTAGAGGTTTACTATTAAAACTAAAATGATTAAAACTAAAATAAGTATTAACAATAAATCTGTACTGATACTTTGTTACACTGGGTGATCTTCCTCTTGTTTATTAATTATAACATAATACAAGTCAATAAACGCATAGTTCATTCCAAATCTCTTTTTTTTTTCTAGGGCATGAGCAATGACCCATTCGCAAATGAATCACTCTTTTGAGTTGATTTAGTTCAAAGACTTGATCAAACAAGTTGACAAATTAGTCTGACTGAGAAGAGTGTAATATTCAAGTGATAACAGAGCTTCAACCGGAATGTCGTTTTAAGAGTTTTTTTAGGCGATAATGTACTTGTTTAAAAAAACAGTCTCCTCTTGGCTTATATCGAAATCCTCCGACATTTTTCTTTACAAATCCTCGTTTTGCACTTCTAATTCATGACCGGTGTTTTGTTTTGCTCTGTCCTCTGCGTTTCCGTGTTCGTCATTTCTCACCGGTGCATTCACGACGCATACGTCCTATGTCATCTGCCCGGAACGGCTTCCGCGCACAACAGTTAGCCGCAGTTAGAGAAAAGTGTTTATAATGTTTTAAATATAGACATTTTTCATACAAAAATGCATTTATTCGCTACAGGACACCTTTATTTACCCCCCGGAGCCATGTGAGGCACTTTTTATTATGGATGGATGCGCTTTATTGGACTTCTTTTGGACTTTTGAAGTAAAATTTTTTTAAAAACTTTTCAAGCACTTTCAAGGTGCATTTTCAAGCTTTTCCAGCACTTTACCACTGTGGTAAAACACATGTTTCCATACATACTTCACGTTCTTCACTTTAAATCAGATGTTATTGTTCTATTAAAAACCACCTGTCTGGGTTGCATTGCCTAATATAAATAGCCAACATACAGGATATAAATTACAAAATTTGTAAAAAGAAAGAATTGACAGGGTATCTGCAGGATTTTAAAAATAAAATGTAAGGCTTTTTAAGACCTGCACAAATAAAATGAATACTGTATGAGTGGGGTAGGGCAATGTCTATGATGGTAACATATTAATGACTGGTACCATCAAATGACTGTAAAAAAAGTTTTATATAAAATATACGTTTTATATAGTAATAAACCTCACATTTTAGCCTTTAAACAATTTTTTAAGAAAAGGGATTAGTCAAAAGTATAAATTATTATCTTAATTTAAAACACACACACATCTTGCTTTGTTAAT